>NC_060912.1:823140-1025640 GCF_014805685.1 Silurus meridionalis | reverse complement strand
ATCGCAGTCATTTTAAAGCTGCCTAATTGGTGCTTATTAGGCTTTATTGCTGCTCCCTGATATCCACAGGTGTTTTCAATACCTGATTGAAAACACTTCATTGAACCTCTGTTCTTCAGAGTGGTAGTCTTTAAGGGGTTGAATAATTAAGTCAATGAAGAATTCACAAAAGAAACATTTACTACTGTATTACAAAACTAATTGATGTCATTTTAGTTGCATATGGTTCTTTAAGAAGTCCTTGTAGGATTTCATTCTGAATACAATTACAAATGTACACTAAATTCCCTAAAACCATTTACAGCATTGGGGGTTGAATAATTTTGAACACAACTGTACATAACAAAAAAGTGTGAAACAAATGAAAAATGTCATATTCTAGGTTCTTCAAAGTAGCCACCTTTTGCTTTGATTACTGCTTTGCACACTCTTGGCATTCTCTTGATGAGCTTCAAGAGGTAGTCACCTGAAATGGTCTTACAACAGTCTTGAAGGAGTTCCCGGAGAGACGCTTGGCGCTTGTTGGCCCTTTTGCCTTCACTCTGCGGTCCAGCTCACCCCTAAACCATCTCGATTGGGTTCAGGTCCGGTGACTGTGGAGGCCAGGTCATCTGGCGCAGCACCCCATCACTCTCCTTCTTGGTCAAATAGCCCTTACACAGCCTGGAGGTGTGTTTGGGGTCGTGTCCTGTTGAAAAATAAATGATGGTCCAACTAAACGCAAACCGGATGGAATAGCATGCCGCTGCAAGATGCTGTGGTAGCCATGCTGGTTCAGTATGCCTTCAATTTTGAATAAATCCCCAACAGTGTCACCAGCAAAGCACCCCCACACCATCACACCTCCTCCTCCATGCTTCACGGTGGGAACCAGGCATGTAGAGTCCATCCGTTCACCTTTTCTGCGTCGCACAAAGACACGGTGGTTGGAACCAAAGATCTCAAATTTGGACTCATCAGACCAAAGCACAGATTTCCACTGGTCTAATGTCCATTCCTTGTGTTCTTTAGCCCAAACAAGTCTCTTCTGCTTGTTGCCTTTCTTTAGCAGTGGTTTCCTAGCAGATATTCTACCAGGAAAGGCCTGATTCACACAGTCTCCTCTTAACAGTTGTTGTAGAGATGTGTCTGCTGCTAGAACTCTGTGTGCCATTGACCTGGTCTCTAATCTGAGCTGCTGTTAACCTGCGATTTCTGAGGCTGGTGACTCGGATGAACTTCTCCTCCGCAGCAGAGGTGACTCTTGGTCTTCCTTTCCTGGGGCAGTCCGCATGTGAGCCAGTTTCTTTTTAGCGCTTGATGGTTTTTGTGACTGCATTTGGGGACACTTTCAAAGTTTTCCCAATTTTTCGGACTGACTGACCTTCATTTCTTAAAGTAATGATGGCCACTCGTTTTTCTGTACTTAGCTGCTTTTTTCTTGCCATAATACAAATTCTAACAGTCTATTCAGTAGGACTATCAGCTGTGTATCCACCTGACTTCTGCACAACACAACTGATGGTCCCAACCCCATTTATAAGGCAAAAAAACACACTTATTAAACCTGACAGGGCACACCTGTGAAGTGAAAACCATTTCAGGTGACTACCTCTTGAAGCTCATCAAGAGAATGCCAAGAGTGTGCAAAGCAGTAATCAAAGCAAAAGGGTGCTACTTTGAAGAACCTAGAATATGACATTTTTCATTTGTTTTACACTTTTTTGTTATGTATATAATTCCATATATAATTCCACATGTGTTAATTCATAGTTTTGATGCCTTCAGTGTGAATCTACAATTTTCATAGTCATGAAAATAAAGGAAACTCTTTGAATGAGAAGGTGTGTCCAAACTTTTGGTCTGTACTGTATATACACTATATATACATATGCATACAACTATATATATATATATATATATATATATATATATATATAAACTTGATGTTTATTTGCTGCACATTTATTCACATATTTTACATGCTGTATTTATTTGCACATTTTTTTCTGTACCTGTCAATTTGCTATTATTTCTGCTTGATGCTAAACTGCATTTTGTTGCTGTGTTTCTGTAATATGCAGTGGCTAAGTTCTATCTATTTAATCTAACTGAAATGATATGTTCTACAATCATATATATGTGTGACGGTCAGATGACGATATACTTTCCACCCTATAGTGGATCTGTTATCCTTAAATCTGAGGTCTGAAGATGTTTGGTCTGATGAAGTCTGAAACCACCAGGAGAAGCAAAAAGAAAACTCGAGCATGGATGACGCATGCAATGTAGAAATAGATTTTTTTTAAAGCATGTATAAATCCAGATCACGTGTTCAGTAGGACTTAAGTTGATGAGGGTTCAAACATGCTTCCTGGGTTCCATGCTTTACAGAGCACCATGTGCACATATGCTGAGGAGCAGCTCTGGAAATGACGGAGGACCTGAAGAGCTTAGAATTTGGTGTCTTTTCTAACATATTAACAGACCAGCAAAGAAACCAGTCAAAAGCCTGTCCACATTTTCTTATCAAATCAACTTCCTCTATTCAGAATCGTGCACATTGCGCTTCCTGGGTCACACTAATGAAGCGGAGATCTGGAGATCAGGAACTGAACATGAGCACCTGTGTTTACTTTGTATTCAAATAATGTTAGTGTTTTCTGGGGTTTTAATCAAACCACAGCTACAGTTCTGAACCTTCTGAACGATTAAATGCTCAAATGTGCAATAAAAAAAAAAAAGTGCAATACGACTTTGCACTCATTTTATTTAAGTAAATGTGCAATACCACATTTATCAATTTATCCTATTTCTTTGTTTTTTGTTTCTTCTCACATGTTCAACTGGAAGCTTCAAATCACCAACACAAATTCCCTGTAAATGAAAACATACTTGACTAAAACAACTTCTTTATCTGGTCATTTTTGAAACAGTGTTTATTCACCAAGATTTCTGATCACAGTTAATTTGCATATTAAAGACACCAGGCAATAATCAGACCATATAAAGGTACTTTATTGGGCTGAATGTACAGATAAGCAGCACCCTTTTTAGCGATAGCGGTGCAGCTGCAGAGTGTTGCGTCTCCTCCATGCGGCACGGCGAGAACCACCAATGGTGAGGTGGAACTTGTGGCCCTTGCCCAGACCACGGCTCTTCTTGCCGGCTGACGTGAGGCCTCGCATTTCCCTGTGCTTGTGCACGGCCTTTGTGATCCATTGCATGTCGGGGTTGCGTCTGATGGCCTTGTGGAAGGTGTCGATCAGGATCACCTCGAAGAATTTGTACGTGGAGTCTTCACCCACCCAGTAAGAGTTCAGCACGCGGAGACCACCGCAGTGACGGCCGGCACGTTCCTGAGAAACAGGGTGAAATTTTATTTATTTATTTTTTAAAACCACATTAAACTCAACTACATACAAAAAAAAAAAAAATCAAGTGCTAATAAAATGTTCAACTGGAACTTTGGGTGCATTTTGACCTTCACACATCACGAGAAACCTCACCCTCGTACGCATTTTACTGCATTTATTAAAATAAACATTATGGTTTTGAAATCTCGCTCCATTATTATTCTTATTTACACAAAAACACAGACGTCTGATTGCATGTGTGTAAGAAATAATCTGCAGACTGGAAAGACATTTCCCACTTTAAAACAAAAAATCCCAATAAACATTGATCTGAATGGTGATCAGAAGCGGTCAAAAAATTCAAACCGCTTTAAATACGACACTGAAGGAACTCGGCATTGAGACGAGACGATGCGACGTCCCTGCGTTTGCAGTAGGAATCTCAAGGTGAAGTGCGTTCTTGGTCTTTCACGGGTTCAAGACTGGTTCAGTCGAACAAAGGACTGAATATTTTTTTTATTATGAAGGTCATCGTGCACTTGAGAATTTGTCCCTATTGAGAGTAGATTTAATTATTCAATTCAGTAATAAATAAAATGCACTCGTTACAGTCTGAATGTTTGTACAGTGTTCACTAAATGGACTAGAGGCAGAGCAGCTTAAACACACACACACACTTGCTTAGTGATCCAACACTGTCTGCACTCCAGTATCCAGCCGAGGTGTGTGTGTAATAAAAAACTTATTTTATCGATTACACAATTAGACGATTTATTGCAGTGTGTGTGTTTTTGTGCTGGACCTTAAGGACCATAAAATGATATAAATGTCCATCTTTTCTACACTTTATTTTGAATTTTGTGAATACATTGTAAACGTATTTGAAGTCTAAATCACGCAGTGAAAGATCGCACTGTAAATGCTCACGTGCGCGGGTCTAATCTAGACTTCGTGTGACGTACGCGTTTTGTTTTGGCGATTTAAATGATGTCAAATCGTTATCGACGATATTTTACACCCCTGTTACAACTATATATCCTGGTATTTGTATTCCCTCTCCCCCAGACGACTCTTCTAGAAATCTTCCCACGTCTGCGTTTTCTGTAAAAACACCAAAAAGAGCTGCGAGGTTTCATCCAGCAGTCTTTACACCGCTCACGAGCGCTGCACCAAAAACACAAGATTTCGTTATGAGATGAAAGTGATGTCGGACCCTACGATTGAAAGCCTACACACTCATGGTCCAGATGAAGCCACATTGAGATCCTACAGCTACCCAAGAGCCTGGAGATGAACCCATATGATCTACAGATAAATTCAGCATCGCTTTCGATTTCTCCAGACGAACAGGAATATAACGGAGCAGGTGCGAGCAGCGATGAAACACGTACCTCAGCGATGGACTGTAGGCTGCGGGCGAACTTCAGCTGGTTGACGCCGTGGTGCACGGGTTTGCCGTAGGTGGCACCTTTGGGCACGGGGCGTTTACGGCCACCGCGGCGAACGCGCACCCGGTAGATGACGTAACCTGCGGGCGAAGAACCGGATCAGGAACCAGAGTCACGTTTCCATGACAGGACGAGAAGATATTTATAATCGTGTGATGGACACCACGGACTCGACGATACCACAGAACACTTTAAATACCCGGTTTAAACACGTGACGGGTCAAAAGTATGTGGACACCTGACTCTTCCAGCCAAATGTGGTTCTCCTTCAAACTGCTGGTGCACAATTGTACAGAGTGAAGGAGCAAAGGACTCTACATGGAATGGAGTGGAAGATCTCCTGATATTGAGCTTCAAACCCTATTTGGAGTGAATTGCACCACAGACCTCAACTACTCACCTGCATCAGAACCTTGTGGAGATGATACCAATCTAAGAGTCATGTGTCCATATACTTTTGTCGACAGTTTGTATTTTGAGTTTCCTGTCTATCCAGCTCGAGTTCAGGTCTCACCCACCTTGCTTGGCCTTGTACCCGAGTCTCCGGGCCTTGTCGGGTCGGGTGGCTCTGGGAGCGCGGTGCAGGGCGGAGAGCTGACGGTACTGCCAGCAACGGACACGCAGCAGAAAGCGCATCACATCCGACTGCTTCTTCCTCCACAACTCCTGCATGTACTTGTACGCACCCATGATGCCTCAACTGCAGGGAAAAACACACACACAGGAGTCAACATCTAGACTGTAGAAATCCTGAGATGTTCTCCAGAACATAGCTAATAAAGTATTCTGAAATTAAGCTTGAAAACTACTTATTCTGGACCTGAATGGTCCTGGGAACTTCTTCATACACCTTCAGACTCTTCATATAGGAGTCTGAAGGCACCTCAAATCCAAAACATATCTACTCATGTAAATGGCTCTCAGTGCTCCATGTTTTGACATAATCTACAATAATATCTACAAGCTGGTTTCATGCTCCTGGGGTTCAATATATGTTTTTGAACATCTCAAGATCTCCAGGCTGAACCCCAACACGCCTGGAAGAAACCTTCAGCTTAACTACCGTCATTTACAACCACCAGAACAACAAATAAACATCAGACATTCAAATAATTCCTAGTGAACTATTTAAAAGACACTAATTCCAAACACAAACTGTTTGGTTTCAAGAAACCATCTCGAAGCGTGTAGAGCAACAGCGCTAAGAACCTTCTCAAACCAAATATCACAAAAATAAACATCTACAGCTGAAAAATACCGATATGGAGAAAAACACGAAGGTTTCCGGGATGGTTTTTAGAAATCCCGAGCGCTGATGCCGCTGTTTAGTGTTGGATTTATAACGGATTCGAGATTCAGAAAAATGGAAAAGAGTTTCTTACATGATGGCGTACAAACCGGAAAGAGAGAGCTCCTTACCCAGAATGCCTTATGATTAACTCGAGATGGCATTTCCTGTGTATACGTGTATGGGAAATGTAGTTTATATGATCATTTTCGTTTTTTGTCGTGGAAATAGAAAGCAAAACCAACACGATGCGTGTAAGGGTGTGTTCGGGAATGTTCGTGATCATAAAAAGATACAACGGAAGTCAATTCTGATGATACATATTATATAAAATCACTAGCATTAACAGATCGCTTGAGCGTCGCACACGATTGACGTCATCACTGTGCTGAAGGTAGGCTCGCTCCCTTTATCGTGTTATAATAATAATAATAATAATAATAATAATAATAATAATAATAATAATAATAAAGGTTTGGTTTTGCCCGAATGCGACTTTTCGGCTTTATTGTGCGTTCATTTAAAGAATAATTCAAATATTTGCTCTAAATCAGTGTTGTGTCGCTCATAAATCATATAAAAGCATGAATTTGGGTTCAGTTCTGATACTTTATTACTCCAAAAGCGCATTTAATCCTCACACACTGATGAACACTGCAACTAGAAAAAACATAGAAAAGCTCTTGCTTGATCTTGAGTTTTATTTTTATTTCAGTAAAATAACTGTATGGGGTATTTATAAAATATATAAATTATTGTGAAATCCAGATAAAAAATACAAAATGTGATTTTAAAATGTGGATATAATTTAGGGCATTAAACTCGAGCTGCTTTCTGTTCAGCTTCTTTGACCTTCAGGCTGCAGGAAAGAATTCTGGGATTTGTTTTTGTTTGTTTCAAAACACTGATCATTCATTCATTTTCTGTCTATTTACCTGTTTAATAATAATTTTCAATTAATATCTCTATCTGTTTAACTGTCTATTCATCTGTCTGTCTGTCTACCTGTATCTTCATCTGTCTGTCTGTCTATCTGTCTCTTCATCTGTCTGTCTGTCTGTCTGTCTGTCTATTCGTCCGTCTGTCTGGCTGGCTGTCTATTCATCTGTCTATTTGTCTGTTTATTCATCTGTCTGTCAGTCTACCTGTCCCTTCATCTGTCAGTCTGTCAGTCTGTCTGTCTGTCTGTCTGTCTGTCTATTCATCTGTCTGTCAGTCTGTCTGTCTGTCTATTCATCTGTCTGTCAGTCTGTCTGTCTGGCTGGCTGTCTATTCATCTGTCTGTCTGTCTGTCTATTCATCTGTCTATCTGTCAGTCTGTCAGTCTGTCTGTCTGGCTGGCTGTCTATTCATCTGTCTATTTGTCTGTCTATTCATCTGTCTGTCGGTCTACCTGTCCCTTCATCTGTCTGTCTGTCTGTCTGTCTGTCTGTCTGTCTGTCTATTCATCTGTCTATCTGTCAGTCTGTCTGTCTGTCTATTCATCTGTCTGTCGGTCTACCTGTCTCTTCATCTGTCTGTCTGTCTGTTCATCTCTCTGTCTGTTTATCTGTCTATTAATTATTTTATTTGTATTTCTGTTTGCCTATTCATTTGTTTATTAACCCATCTCTTTATTTATCTGTCTGGTTCTCTTTATTATTATTAATATTAATTTTATTTCTGGTAAATGGGTTTGTGTTCATGTTTAAAGTGGTTTAAAGTCTTTAACAGGATGAGAGCTAATACCCACCTGGATCTTTAACACTGCTACTAAACACACTGATTTCTCTAAACAGTATAATCATTTTTTCGGATCAGGAAGCTTCTTCAGCGCTACAGAAAGCCATTACAACGAAAAAAAACCAGAGCCAAATCACTTACATGTACCTGCATCATTCGTGCTGTTTATTATCAGTTTCTAATGGAGTAGGAAAGTTTGTTTTGATCATAAACAGTTGATTTCCTGGAGATTTTTTGGTGTCTATGTCGCTTGAAGGTTTTGAGCTGGTTTTAGAGCTGTCTAATTAAATCCAATCTAAAGACTATAAATGGAACATGTAGGGGTTATTATCATGCTGAAAAAGTGCGTGCCTTCCTCCTCCTTTTTTAAAACTGTCACGCAGGTTTATTTTAAAGAGGAGGTGGAATTTGTGCACCAGAAAACTTCTCCATCACTCCATCAGCACTGGTTTTCAGACGTATCAGAAGCCTCTGGGTTCGTGTCTCCCCGTGTTATTCGACCTCGTCTATCCGGTAATATTCGACCTTGAATCAGAAATGTGCATAACTTCTAATCTCGTCAGCTAGAACAGTGTTGAGAGGAAAAAACCCTTTCTGTTCCAGTGAGTTCACTAAACTGTAAGGTTGGTTTGGACACCATGTTGTCACTTCCTGTAATGTACTTCCTGTTTGAAAAGAAAATCCGTTGAAATACATAATCAATTTATGGGACTTTGAGATGTTTTGCTGTCTTATCTGTGTCTTTGTAGGGCATCTTCAAGGGCATTATGGGTAAAGGCTGTAAGGTGGTGGTCTGTGGCTTGACATCTGTCGGGAAAACGGCGATCCTCGAGCAGTTACTGTATGGGAACCATACAGCTGGTCAGTCCTGAAGTTCTCTCACACACACACACACACACACACACACACACTCAGAAAGTGTATTTATTCCTGTACATATCATCCCACGTGTACACGCTCTGAGACTCCAAGGCTTCGTGGTTTACTGAAACCTCGACGTTGTTACAAAGCAACCAGAAAACACGGTAGAGATTCAGATCGTAACGTGGTTTTAAAAAGTCCGGAGACTAATAGTGTAACTGTTCTGTGCTTCACCATCACAAACGTGAAATTCTGCGTGAACATGGGCAAATCTGTCACAGAGACGTTTGACATGACATATACGGCGACGCTGAGCCGAGACGTCTGAGGTGTTTTCAAGAGCGGAAGAACATCGCCGGAAGACAACAAGAGATCAGGAGGACCTTCCACGAGCTCAACCACAGAAAACGTGCGGCAACTCATGCACGATGATCTCCTGAGAACCATCCACATGATCCCATTTCCGCACACATCCTACTCGCCAGATTTGGCTCCTTCACAACTGCACCCTCTCCCAAAGATTAAGATCCACCTCGCACTTTTGACACCGTTGTGGGATCATTCAGAGCGACTTACAACTGAGCAGTTGAGGGTTAGGGACCTTGCTCAAGGGCCCAGCAGCTTGTGACCTTCTGATCCAGAGTCCAATACCTTACCCACTGAGCTACCACCTTCTCCAGGACACATTCCAGAAGAACGCTGGGAGCACTGTATTGCTGTGTAAGGGGACTATTTTGAAGGCATCACCTCATACGTTTTGTGTCTGTGTGTGTCTGTGTGTATTTTACATGTTGCTGTTTAGGTGCTGAAACAAATGAAACCCAGGAAGACATCTACGTGGCCTCGGTCGAGACGGACCGTGGTGTGAGAGAACAGTTACGTCTATACGACACCAGGGGGCTCCACGACGGCCAGGAGCTTCCCAAACACTACTACTCTGTGGCCGACGGCTTTGTCTTGGTCTACAGCGTCGACAGCATGGAGTCCTTCAAGAAAGTTGACGTCCTGAAAAAGGAAATCGACAAATCCAGGGACAAGAAAGAGGTACAATACAAAACTGCTGTTTTTGTCTTTTTATATTTTTGTTCCAAAAATCTCATTTCTAGATCGAAATGTATTTATTGCAGATTTCCATACAATCATTTCATACATTATATAAAATTAACTATATGTCCAAAAACTTGTGGACACCCGAGCATAGGATTCGAATGTGCTTTCTGAACACGAGCACACTTTGAAATCTAGTGGAACATCTTCCCACAACAGTGGAGGTTATAATAAAAGGGAACTGGAGACTAAATGTGGAATGAGATGTTCAAAAAGCACCGAATTCGCAATTCCCCAATCTGAGTTGAGCACGATTCAGACAGATGTTCCAGCTGTTTATATTAGTGCTCTCATTCTAACGTTATTGTATCTGTAGTAATGAATACTTCAATTGCAGACGCCACATAATCCAAAAAGTTTATTTTTTTTTTAAGGAAGGAGTCTCCAGTGTCAACTTTGTAGTGGGAATTTTTTTGTCTTTAGATTGGAGGGGTTGTGTTTTGCTGTTTGCGTGTAACACGATAAGCTGCGGGGAAAAAAACTGGAAAGGAAAATGTTTTAGATCAGCATTTAATGTAACTATAAATGGATAAAAAAAAAGGCATTTATAGTAGAAAGGTATTAATGGACGGAGTCTCCAATGCCGGTGTTTGGCATAAGTAAGTTTTCCACCACGGGAAAGTCTTCAGCTCTGAGGATGTTGTGTTTGTGTGCGTGTGTGTGTAATTGATTTAACAATAAATGGATAAAAAGTAAGTCATTAATACAGAACGTAGCTGTTTGGAAAATGCAGTCGTTTGCATTTCATGAAGTTCCTGATGATCAGGACACGTTTCTTGTCTGTGACTCTGCCAGGTGATGGTGATCGTTCTGGGGAACAAGTCGGACCTGCGCGAGAGACGTCAGGTGGAGCAGGAAGTGGCTCAGCAGTGGGCTCGGGCTGAGAAAGTGAAGCTGTGGGAGGTGAGCGTGACCGAGCGCAGCTCTCTGATCGAACCCTTCACCACGCTCACCAGCCGCCTCACGCAGCCTCAGAGCAAATCGGCGTTCCCGCTGCCCGGCCGGAAGAGCAAAGGAACACCGTCCAACGACATCTGAAACATCTCGAGGTCCTGCAAAATGTTTTTTTGTTTCCGGGAGGGGAAAAAAATGAGGATCAGCCAAAGACCACCATGAACACACTCGAGTGGTTTAGATTTGAGTAATGTAAAGTATGAGTGGATGATTGTAGCAGTTCCGTATAGAAAATAATAGCAATCTATGAATCCATGATGCTTCCACAACAGTACAATAAGCTGTAATAGGCAGCCGGGTGTCTGCCTCGAGCGCTTCGGTTTTCAGTCCCTCTCAAACGGAGCTTCACCGAACATGTGGCAGTTCAGCCCCGGGGAATCAAGAGGAACAGCTTCGGGTTATGTTTTGTAGCAAGAGGCAATAATAAAGGTATTTTATTAACCGGAAATGTCACGGTGAAGCTGTGTGTGTGTGTGTGTGTGTGTGTAAAGGTTTATATTAATCACTTTGTACTGAACAGCTTTGGCACTTGTGTGTGACGTGAACAGGTAGAATAATAAATGTGAGCTGTAATAAACCGTTTTAGAAGGTTAATTATATTTAAAAAGCTTTATGTGATTCCTCAGTGCAAAGAAACCAAATCATTAGGGACACTGGTGTCTCGTATCGGTCCGATCGGTCTGAATGCTTCAACACCGATATCCACAACACCACAAGTACATTCTATGAGGTTGAGTGTAGTGAAAATTTTTTGGGACACCTGACTTCCTCAGCCATATCTGGTTCTTCCGGTATGGAGGCATAACTATCAGACGTCACGCCCGAGACCCAAACCTGCACCTAGAACCAGTTCTGCTTTCCATGAGTTGGAAGATCTCCTGCTATTAATCCTATTGCACACTTTTGGGCTGAACGTAAACACTGACTGCTCCCCAGACCTTCTCACCTACAATCAGTAATTAGTGGAACATCTTATCAGAAGACTGGACGTCATTACAAGAACAAATGGAGAATTAGTGTGGAATCAGATGTTCAGAAATCATACGGTTAGATGTCTAGACACTTGTTATACAGAGTAGATTTACCTTAAAGTAATTAATCGACTGTAGGGTTGCATATTTTATAGCCAATCAACATAGAAAAGATTATAGAGGATTATTTTCAGCATGGTTTCACTGAGATATTAATTTTATTGGAGGAATCACAAATTCAAGCTGTTTCCTGTGGAAGCACGTTTCCACCACTGAATAAATAAAAATAAAAAAAGGCACAAACTTTTACATATTTTTTTTATTCAGTGGCAGCAACAGGCTTCCATAACCTTAAACAAAAAAACAAAAATGGCAAAATTACATTGATTTCTACTGCTGTGCAAAAATGAATTAAAATAAAAAAGTAGCAATAACTGCACTAATATTTGATAATAGTGGATTTGGGGGGGTAACTGAATAAATCACAGCTGATGCTTTAAATCATTTATGGTATAATAAGACCACAGGACCTTGTGGGTGAAACTATCACAGCTATGTTACTCAACCAGAGAAACGCAAGCGCATCGTTTTCTCTCCTCCATTAATGCGTTTGTGGCCTGTTTGGTTACGTGACTCCGAGCGCTCGCTGCCGATAGAGACACTGAGAGAACATCGAAAGGAACTTTAATAAGCAGAGGGAAAAGAAATACGTTTGTACAGTCAAGTGTTGTACCCAGACGTCGGATTTTTACACGCACTCAGGACCAGGCCCTTCTGAAGCCTTTGCTAAAATCAAATCAATTTACAAGAGTGTGAAATAAAAATAAACTTAAAAAAAATAAATCAATAAAAGGAAGACGTGTTAAGATCAGTTATTGCCAGAGTAGAAGTCTACATGAGCCAAATGATATTATGGACATAAAGACGTGAATTCCATCGTAAAACACTCCATGGATACTCCATCCTACAGCCGAACCCGTTCCCATCAACCCCATCCCACCCATCCTCTGAACCCCCACCCCAAGAGCCCGAGGCACTGGTTCCTCGCTGGGGCGATTATGTGGCGTAGCGCTTCGTCCACTGTTTCGCTATCCTGTCATGCTCCGGTCTGTTGTTGGTGTACTGAGTGGCGATGCTTCCTACCAGAGGGTCGGCTTAAAAGAGAGAGAAAGAGCACAGTGGGATTAAAACAAAGAATTAGAAAACAGTGCGACTATTAAATACACTATACACCAAAAGTATTGGGACACCTGACTTTTCCACCCAGATGTGGTTGTTCCACAAACTTTGACAGGACTGCTTTGGTTGCGGTACAAACATATTCCAGCAGGACCATGCTCTCCTGCGCACAAAGCCAGCTCAATGAAGATATGAAGTGGAGTGGAAGATCTCCTGCAATTAAGCTCTGAACCCTATTTGTTGAATGTGAACTAAATGATCATAAATGTACCCAAAATCTATTTGAACATCTTACCAGAAGAGTGGAGGTTATTAGAACTGCAAATGGGGACTACATGCGGAAAGGGATGGTCAGGTGTCCAAACACTTTTGTTTATATAGTCTATATTCACAAGTAATCCTGATAAAGAAAATGAAATTGTGTGCAGTAGCATACATGAGCATTAAACAGCTGGATAAATGCTCACACCTGTAACTGCCAGAACTTTGGAGTCTGCTATAGTCTAGGTCTTGTATGGGCTGAGCTCCAGCATACAGACAATGCTGCAACTTCAGCACAAGACCACATGAGGTGTTTTACATTTGTGGTATTTGGAAGACGCCCAGTATCCAGAGTGACTTACATTTATATCATTTATACAAATGAGCAATTATAGGATTAAGGACCTTGGACAGGGGCCCAGGAGTGGCAGCTTGGTGTTGCTCGGATTTACTCTCATGACCTTCAGATCCAAAGTCCAATGCATCAACCACTAAGCTCCTAACCCCTCAGAAAGAGTTACTACTCTTAGTATTTGGTTTCATCAAGGTTACTAGGATTGGGTTTCACCTTTATCATGGATCTCCACAAATCCATCCCCCCCGAAAAAACTGAGATCTGTACGTAGATTCTACACATTTCTGTAGCTGAAGCATACAAACACACACCAGCCACAGACACACACAAACATTAAGATATCATTATTAGGAATCTCACCAGGGTTGCAGTCTGTAAGGAGAGAGCAGATGGACAGCAGCACCTTGGAGATGGTGAGCGCTGGACTCCAGTTGTCCTTCAGAATGTCCAAGCAGATCACGCCCTGACTGTTGATGTTGCAGTGGTAGATTCTGGTACGAAATGTCACCTGGGAGAAGACCAGACACACCTCAATGTTAGCAAAGAGGCTCCTGTATTTACACGATATATCACCAAAAGTTTGTGGACACCTGACCACCACAGAACATAAGCAGTGTTCCAGCATGATGATGCTCCTGTACTCAAAGCGAGCTCTGAAAATGTCGCTGTTGATGTGAGGTGAAATATGTCCTGCATGGATCCCAGACCTCATTAAACCCACTGAATACCTTCAGAATGAACTGTTACTCTGTCTGATCATTTTATTAATGCTCTTGTAGATAAATGATCACTAATGCATTAAAATCGAGTGGAAAGCTTTTCTAGAAGGATGGAGCTTATTATAGTAGTGAAAAGGGAAATAAACCTGAAATGAGATGTTCAACAAGCACAAGTGTGTGATCAGTAGGTGTCAAACTAACGTTTATATTTTATTGTATTTACAAATATATAAAATTTGGAGACATCAGGCGTCCACATTAGGATAGTAAAACTAACTAACTAAAATGTTCAATCTTCATATGGAGGTAACTGCAGATCTGCTTCAAAAACATGGTCCATCCCTGATTTAGAAACACACAAACTTATCAGCAAAGTGGGAAAATGTGAAAAGGTGTGCAAGGAAACATGTCCTGAGTGAGATTCCTCTGCCAACTGGCTACAAATAAGCAGGTCTACAAAACAGCACAATAACGTCCACCAAAATATCCAGTGACCTCATGGTGTAAATTCAACACTGCTATTTTTGGTTCTTCTGATGTTTTTCCTGTAATCTACGAGGCAGCTTAACACTGAATTGGCATTACAGCACATTCGGTGCGTCATAAACACTTATGATAAAAAGATAACACCTCAGTCATTGGAATATTAGAGGAATAAACACTTTTTGGCATAACAGCACCAATTTGCTCCTCTGAGCGAGAAGCTTGTTCACACATGGGCTTGAATACTGCAGGTTTTCTCCACTTCCTGTAATCGTATCTTTGTAAACCATCAGCGGTGAGCAGCACGATTTCTGGTGTTGGTTTGCAATTTGGCAGAAAGATGCACAACGGACCTGCACTCGAACGCAATACAATACAAAACCCCACACACACACACACACACACACACACGCGTGTGTCTGTGTGAAGACCTGCATGAAGGCACTTACTGTCTTATGAGATCATTAAAACCAACACAAAAATTACAGCTTTTATTTTATGCATCAGAAACCTTCTCACCTTGGGCGGTTTGAAGGGGTAGTCTGGAGTAAAGGAGATATCGAGGAAGAAGACCCCTCCCTCATACACGGAGCCTGGAGGACCCAGGATGGTGGACCTCCACTCGTAGATGTTGTCTCCTTTTGGACCGGCACTTAAACAAAAGACAAACCACTTGAAATGATTTGTGGTATTTACATTCATTGATTAGGTTTATTTTCTGTAGAGGAAATCAATTAGATCCATCCGAAGATGAAATTTATTACTATTTATGGAAGAGGAATTTTTGTATACGGATAATTGATAGTCTCCACCATGGGCGTTTAGTGGTTAATACATTGGATTTTGGATCAGAAGGTCATAAGTTTAAATCCCAGCCACACCAAGATACCAATCGTGGGCCACTGACCATGGTCCTAAACCCCACAGCTGCTCAGTTGTATGAATGAGATAAATGTAAGTCAGTCTGGACAAAGGCTTTAGTAACGTGATTTGTAATAATTGATAACAGAATCACTGAATCAGAACCTTAAACGCATTACACTCAAATATACCAAAGTTCACACCCCTAATACAGAGTCCAACAGATTTAAATGATCTCTACATAGACTAATCAGTCCAATATTTGACTTCGTAACAGTTGTAGAATTACGGCACAAACCCTGAAGACCTGCAGTTTCAGCATTTCTACCGAATCGAAGGAAATAGTAAGTGGTACGAGGAACCGTATAGCATTTAAAGTTTTAATAAAATAAATAAATAATCCATCTTGCCATTTGCTGATTTGCCCTGGAGCACTGACAAACCTGTTCTGGAAACCGGTTTGGATTTGGGAAGCGTATTGAAATGTGAAATATGAACGCATCATCACCGCTCATAACAAAACAATCATATTTCCCTAAATATACACAAATATTCAAGGAAACTTTTTTTTTTTTTATAATTATGCGGTTCATGAGACACCACACACACACACACACACACACACACACACACACACACACACACCTTTTCCTTTCGTGGCTTTGCTTTATTTCTATTATTTTTTTATATTGTACATCAGTACTGAAGAATCCAAACTATGAAAGAACATGTATTTATTTATATAGGTTTATGTAGTACACAAAAAAATGTGTTAAATAACCCAAAATATACTTTATATTTTAGATTGTCCAAAGTAGCTCCATTGAGTCTCCAAATCCATCAAACACTATGTTGAAACAGGCTCTCAGGAGGACCAGAGGATACGTTTATTACAATTACCAGCCTCAGAAACCGCAGATTTACATAAATACTTCAAGAGTTCAAGAGGCAGATATATTTCAACATCCAATGATCAGAGGAGGTTTGTGGTTAAATGGCAGCAAAGAATCCATTACTTCAGAAGAACAAGCAGAAGAGAATGTTTGGGCAAGAAACACCAGGAATGGAGATCAGTTGAAATCGGTCCTTTAGTCTGATTAATCTAAATTTGATTTTTGGTTCCGACCGCTGTGTCTTTGTTAGAGAGCAAACAGACGAATGCAGGATTCACCACTGTAAAGCATAGAGGAGAGGGTGTGATGATGTGAAGGTCCTTAGCTCATGACACTGTTGGTTATTTGGTTAGTATTGAGGTCACACTTAACCAGCATTTTGCAGTGACATGCACATCCCATCTGGTTTGCACTTAGTGGGAAGATCATTTGTTCCAACAGGACAACGTCCTCTAATATGCCATTAGGTTATAGAAGAGCTGTTTTGTTCAAGGAGGACGGTGATTAAGTGCTGCATCACGTGACCCGGCCTCCACAATCACCCCATCTGAATCTAACTGATGATTGAGACCAGAGAGTGAAGGAAAAGCAGTCGACAAGCACTCAACACTTCTGGGAACTCCTTCAAGATTGATGAAAACCATTCCAGGTGACGACCTCATACGGCTGACTGAAGGCCACGTGTCAAAGCTAAAATGGAGCTACTTTGGAGAATCAGGACTAAAACATTCCGGGTTGTTGAACACGTTTTTGTTTATTACGTAATTCCAGGCGTGTTCATTCAAAAGTTTGGCTTCTTCAGTATTAATGTTGTAAATAGTAAAAATACCAGAAAACCTTTGAATTTTGAAAAACATGACTGTTACTGTATATACACATGTGCACATATTTGTGTGTGTATGCATATATAGAATCTCACACGCACAGTTCCACGTGCAAACGATAAAATTAGTCGTCTCTCGGTGAAAAGCAGCCTGAGGTTTCTGCTCATGACCAAAATTAATGCTTCAGTTGAGCAAAGGCGTGTTTTTCACCACAAAGTCCTCACACACACACACACACAAACACACAGATTATATCACACCACTAAACTGTATCTGCCAAAGAAACAGCACCTCTGAGAACACACACACACACGGCTTGTGCAAATGAAGTAATCCAAATACAAACTCAGAAAACTATAACAGAAATAAGGATGCAAATTCCTAATGAACATGCCAGAGAAGGAAAACCAGCAAGGAATCATGAAGGAACGTTAAAAGGAATAAGGGTTCAAAAGCCAGACATCACCCGAGTGTGTGAAAAGAAATGTTCAGTAAGAGCAGACTGACTTCAGCCACACGTCTCACAAAACAGGAACCTTTCAAATCTGCTTTATTTATAGTCGAGAATACTTTCATCGAAAACAAAACACAACTACGTTCTTCAGTTCTTACACATGAAGAACATTTCCCAGTAGGTCTCCACAGACGAGGAACGCTTCATCAGGAGCGTCGAGACACTCCGGGGTTCAAACACCCACCCAGGACTGACACACGTCCATGTGAACTCGCGTCTGGAATTTCAGAGCCAACGTCAGGCAACAGGACGATAAGAAAAGCCTGAAAATGAACAAACCGAGGGAATGGAGACTGATGCTTTGGGGGGTTAAAAAGGGGTGATTAAGTCCAACATCACCCTCATGACTTTCGGTTCAGTGTTGGCCATCTGCTGCTGCTTCAACATGCATCTTTAATCACTGTGGCGTTAGGATGCAAAAAAGGTCACGGCACTCTGCTCATGGCCCTGGAATGTTGGGAATGCCAAAAGTCTGAGATACACCGTTCGGCCAAAATTCACACGAGGGGAAAAGCTGGGGGGGAACACAGTGAGAGATGAAGAGAGAGGGGGAGCAAATGTAAAATAGGGGGAGGATCATAGTTGGAACATGGACCTTGGACCAGGATGTAGGTTTGAAGGTGAAGCGTCTAAATATGCCATGATTCAGGGTCAGGAATGTTCAGAATCCCCATTCCATCAGGTTCAAGTGCACAAGAAGCATCAGTTTTTTTCTTTCTGTACCCGGTTTGAAATCCAGGTGGAGAGTTCACAATACCTAAAGTTGAGATACTAAATACAGCCACTAGTGGTGGGCAAACATCTCAGATGACGCCTTGAACCAGGAGCACCTCGATGAGGCGTGTAATTTATCTCGATTTTCTTAGAGAAAAATAATCCACACGTCCAGATGAAAAAGTCATGAAAGAGGCAAAAGAGGCCACAGGACCAGATATAAACTGAATCCCATCTGAATAGGGCTTGTGTCATTACTAAAAAACAATAAACATATCCAAGAGCTACCTCTGCTGCACAGGATAAGTTAAGTTAGTATTAAAATTACCAGCCTCAGAAACCACCGATTTACTTAAATGCTTCTCAAAATATAAGTGGCAGACATTTCAACATCCAACAACCAGAGTAATGACGTTAAGGTAAATGCCGCAACGTAATGCAGAAAGGAAAAGTAAAATATCCGAATCGTCGCCTGTGCAGGCGGAAACGTGTAATCACAACCGGGGAAGAAAGTAACAAACCCCAAAACACTTAGAATCAGACAGTGTGCTGAAACACACACACACACACACACACACACACACACACACACACGGCTTGTGCAAATGAAGTAATCCAAATACAAACTCAGAAAACTATAACAGAAATAAGGATGCAAATTCCTAATGAACATGCCAGAGAAGGAAAACCAGCAAGGAATCATGAAGGAACGTTAAAAGGAATAAGGGTTCAAAAGCCAGACATCACCCGAGTGTGTGAAAAGAAATGTTCAGTAAGAGCAGACTGACTTCAGCCACACGTCTCACAAAACAGGAACCTTTCAAATCTGCTTTATTTATAGTCGAGAATACTTTCATCGAAAACAAAACACAACTACGTTCTTCAGTTCTTACACATGAAGAACATTTCCCAGTAGGTCTCCACAGACGAGGAACGCTTCATCAGGAGCGTCGAGACACTCGGGTTCAAACACCCACCCAGGACTGACACACGTCCATGTGAACTCGCGTCTGGAATTTCAGAGCCAACGTCAGGCAACAGGACGATAAGAAAAGCCTGAAAATGAACAAACCGAGGGAATGGAGACTGATGCTTTGGGGGGTTAAAAAGGGGTGATTAAGTCCAACATCACCCTCATGACTTTCGGTTCAGTGTTGGCCATCTGCTGCTGCTTCAACATGCATCTTTAATCACTGTGGCGTTAGGATGCAAAAGGTCACGGCACTCTGCTCATGGCCCTGGAATGTTGGGAATGCCAAAAGTCTGAGATACACCGTTCGGCCAAAATTCACACGAGGGGAAAAGCTGGGGGAACACAGTGAGAGATGAAGAGAGGGGAGCAAATGTAAAATAGGGGAGGATCATAGTTGGAACATGGACCTTGGACCAGGATGTAGGTTTGAAGGTGAAGCGTCTAAATATGCCATGATTCAGGGTCAGGAATGTTCAGAATCCCCATTCCATCAGGTTCAAGTGCACAAGAAGCATCAGTTTTTTTCTTTCTGTACCCGGTTTGAAATCCAGGTGGAGAGTTCACGATACCTAAAGTTGAGATACTAAATACAGCCACTAGTGGTGGGCAAACATCTCAGATGACGCCTTGAACCAGGAGCACCTCGATGAGGCGTGTAATTTATCTCGATTTTCTTAGAGAAAAATAATCCACACGTCCAGATGAAAATAAAGTCATGGAGGAGGCAAAAGAGGCCACAGGACCAGATATAAACTGAATCCCATCTGAATAGGGCTTGTGTCATTACTAAAAAACAATAAACATATCCAAGAGCTACCTCTGCTGCACAGGATAAGTTAAGTTAGTATTAAAATTACCAGCCTCAGAAACCACCGATTTACTTAAATGCTTCTCAAAATATAAGTGGCAGACATTTCAACATCCAACAACCAGAGTAATGACATTAAGGTAAATGCCGCAACGTAATGCAGAAAGGAAAAGTAAAATATCCGAATCGTCGCCTGTGCAGGCGGAAACGTGTCATCACAACCGGGGGAAGAAAGTAACAAACCCCAAAACACTTGTGAATCAGACAGTGTGCTGAAACACACACACACACACACACACACACACACACACACACACGGGGCAGAAGTTCACTTGCAAAGTCAAGTGAAATTTATTGCCCAGATTTCAAACAGGAAACCAATCGTTTCCACAAACCAGTGATCAAAGACCAGAACCGGAGGTAAAGCTTGCAAGATGCAGCATTTAACGCTCAAAAACAATCTCCACCCACTAACTGCCACCTCGGAGCTAAATTAAACAACTAACCCACCCACCCGCTCACACGGTACAGATACAGGGTTCAGAACCCGGGAAAACCTCGACGCAAAACCCACACAGCAACATCTCGGGTCCCGACTCTAAAACTCAAGTGCTGGATTGATCCACCTGCTGGAACGCTCCAAAAAACACCGACGCAGTTGCAGAGTCACGACAAGCTGAAGGATGGAAAAAGTCTTGAGGCAGCAGATCTCAGCACCTACACACATCTTATTTCTAATTTTCTCAATGATCAAAACACTAAAGAACAAAAAAGTATCGTCCAATCAGAGAAGTGCATGCAGTCCTATTAATATTACTTCTTACAAATTTTGTTTATCGCCACAAAAATGTGTATCGTGCTGCAAGTCCACAATAGATTTTATAGATCGTTTTGCGCGGCACAAGAGCGCGATCATCGTGTTGCTGGTTTCAGATGTCAGATAGAAAAAACCCTGAGAGGTCATGCATTGTAACTTTATCTCCTCATCACAACTTCATTTTCTTGTGATCCTGACCAATTTTGTTTCCTCGTAGTCAGCATTTATTTTTCTGTGCAATCGCTTAAGTGCAAAAAAAAAAAAAAAAGATTAAATATTTCAATACAAAAACTTGTGCATACTTTTTCTTTTCTATACTTCTACATTCTAATCTATTCTGAGCTCATTCTTCTCATATTAAGTGCGTTTTTGTATTTTAGGAACAAAATGGGGCTCCCCCTGAGCAGATAAAAGCCTGTCTAGACTTGCAATTCATGTAACACACACACACACACACACGATTGGGGATAAAATTATAGCATTCACAGAAGTTCGTTACGAATATAAAAATGCTTTTTTTCCTAAAACTACCAGAGATTTAATGAAGAAGGAACTTCGAGAGGAATCAAACTCAGAAAAGAACCCAGGTGAGGTGAGAAGGTTTTTCAATTCTTCACAAAGGTGCTCAATAGAGTTGGAGATCTATAACAGGAGATCTTTCAGTCCAACCCCACGGAAAGCAGATCTTCATGGAGTCGGATTTGTGCACGGGGGCAAGGTCATGCTGGTCTCCAAGTTCAAGTGAAGGGAAATTTCCCTGCTACCAGATCCAAAGATGGAGGGAACCACATATGGCTGTAAAAGTCGGCTGTCCCGATACTTTTGAACTTTTGATTTCGCGCTCGTTTCAATTTGTTAAAAATAAAGTGAAGACAATTCTTCAAAACAGAATTAAGAAGGGAAATAAATGACCTTCAGAAATGTATTTTTTATACGATGTCTGGCATGTGAACGACCCACGTGACGCTGCACGGCAGGTTTCAACCACACAAGCAAGAAAACAGGAAACCCATCACACTCATGCACACCTCCTCCAGCTCATTGTTAATTTCATGTGAGAACAAACGTGATTTTGGAGAGTAAATCACCAGGACACCGAGCTCCCAATGACCTTCAGACCTAAAACCTCCAATCATACACTTCAGATTGGGGAGGGGAACGTCCTGGATACTACACCCAATCATCATCATCATCATCATCATCCAGAGGTTAATCCTTCTGTAATCCACTCACAGTATAACGCTCAGATAAAAAGCTGGAGCTCCACAATATGATCTGAATCAGATTATTTTTCCCCCAGATGAAGCTGCAGCAACACAATCAGATACTGCAAACTTTCATTTATGGTCCAAGATCAGAAAAGGATCTGAAACGATCTCCAGACCAGGCTCTTTTCTCTCTCACACACACACACACACACACACACACACACACACACACACACACACACAGCAGGTTAATGATCTCTAGTGTGTATTTATAAGCATCACTTACCTGCAGTTTGGTGGAGGATCCAACATGATATCAGCGAGTTCTTTCTGAATCCTAAAGAGAAAGAAAAAAAGGTAACAATGAAGAGATCTGTGCATCAGGTTCCTGCAACACGCCAAACTCATGATCTCAAACACTGAAGTCGGGAATCTATACGTGGTTTAGATCCTGACGGACTTTTTCCACCTGCCAGAACTTGATGGCAAATTTGTTTGTATTTGTTCAGCCACCATCATTACGTCTTCTCTAGGGGAAAGGAGGACCACTGAAACGTTCCGTTTCCTCTTCAGAAGGTTGGTGGAACATTGTCATGATGAGGACGATGTTGCATCACACCTCGTTGAGCTCCAGGTCAATCCTTAACTGTGGTTCCTGTTTGCATGTTCTAAAGTGTGTGTGAGTACGAGACCAGGATATCTTCCAGACGGTATCAGGATTAAAACACCAGGATTAAGTGATCTTCAAGTGTGAGTGTAAGTGTGCAGCAGGTCTACTGACCGTTTGGCGCTGGTTGACAGGAGTTTGGAGTTCTTGTTCATGCTGGCTTTGCTCTCTCGTTTCTTGCTGGGTGTGTCCTTCTCTGACTGCTGATGGACAGAGGAAGAAGACGACAGCGACAGTGAAGAAGAGGAGGAGGAGGAGGAAGAGGAGGAACTAGAGCCGGCTCGCGAGTCCTCGTCCGACATCCTCACAACCTTTAAGAGAAAGATGGTAAAAATTTATAAACGAGAAAAAGTCGATCAGTGTGATGGAGAGTGAGCAGATCGAGGAGAACATCATGATGGAAGAGGTGACCATTAACACCTTGAGAGAGCGACACAGAAAAACAGAGGTGCAGACAGAGACTAAGAGAGAGCCACAGAGACAGTAAGAGCGAGACAGACTGAGAGACACAGTAAGAGCGAGACAGACAGAGAGACACACAGTAAGAGCGAGACAGACAGAGAGACACAGACAGAGAGACAGACAGAGACAGTGATTGGTTTCATAACCATGAGTATAAACTGAGATTAACCCACTGACCCTGAGTTTACTCTGGAACCGAAGCTGGTGTGTATCTCTCTCACACACACACACACACACACACACACACACACACAGCAGAGCTACAACTGCTCGGTTCGCTTTCAGGATTCGCACCCCACCCCCTCTTCCCCCTCCCCCTCTTCTGTCCTCGAGTTTAGCAAACTTCCACCGGTTCGACAAATAAACAAGCAAATAAACAATATAAACAAACAAACAAGCTAAAAGTCGGAAAGCGTTCGAGCGCTGCGCTTCTCCTTCACGGGGTCTCGCGCTCAAGCACGCGACCTGTCCAACAACAACAGACCGCCCGGAGTCTCAGTCCCTCCGATTAAACACACTCTCCGCTATATAAAACCAACAGATCTCCATTTCTTCTCTTTCTCTCCTTTTTTTTTTTAAATGTCCTTCAGCTCGCTACCTTTCTTTCTTTGTGTCTGCGCGAGCCTCTTCCGCCGCCTGGACGCGCGTGCTTGTAGTCGCCCTCGCGCCGAGCGGAAGTGCCGTGGCGATCCGGCGCGAGCCCGCAGCAGCGAGGAGACCGGCCTTCTGTCGGTCTGTTTGTCTGTCTGTCTGTCTTTTTCCGGTATCACGAGCAGGGCTAGGGCTGAATCAAATAAAAAAAAAACCCCACACACGCTTCCGGGGCGTTTATGTCACGTTACGACGTGCACGGCGGCGCCTTTGATATTGTGACGTTGCATTCGAATTTCCTTTCCTTTTTTTTAAGTGATTAGACACGCTTGGAGGGCAATTAGCTTGTTCTCTCTCTCTCTC
Source organism: Silurus meridionalis (assembly GCF_014805685.1). NCBI lineage: Eukaryota > Metazoa > Chordata > Actinopteri > Siluriformes > Siluridae > Silurus > Silurus meridionalis. The sequence goes on along the minus strand of NC_060912.1, from coordinate 1,001,262 downwards.
TCTCTCTCTCTCTCTCTCTCTCTCTCTCACACACACACTCACACACACACACACACACACAGACAGGGCTCCATTAGCTGTTTTACTAGAACTTAAAGATCATGCATGATGATCATGGCTCCATGAAGTTTTCAGCAGTTTTGTGTAGATGATTTGAAGTATCCTGCATTAAGCCCCGATTTCCTCAACCAAACTGAAAACCTTCAAGATGAACTGGAACGCCAAATAAACCCCGGACCTCCTCACACATCAGTATCTTAGTTATCCCTACAACCATTAAGCAAAACCTAGTGGAACGCCTTCCCAGAAGAGTGGAGCGAATTATAACTTTTACCCATCCAGAACACAGGCCGAGCTACTCAAACTGGTCCAGCTACTGGTACTAAGGGAAAGAATTTCTGATCTATTATACAGCCAAAAGTTTGTGGAAACCCGACTATGTGCTTGTTGAACATCCCAATTCAGGTTTCTTCTTAGGGGGCTTTCCAATGGATTTTAAGGTTTAACTGTGGGGATTTGTGATCGTTCTGATTCCAAAATGAGGAGGTCTGGGGTTCAGCTGGTGTTCCTGTTTATTAGGGTTAAAAAAACTCCACTCTTCCACTCCATCACGTTTTCCTGGAGCTGTTAGTTCAATAAAGGGAATCATGACGGCAATCAGAGACAATATGTACGACCTTGTGCTTCAGAATGATCGCGTGTCCACATACTTTTAAATATATATTTAACTCGGTATGGTTTGGGCCGTGGTGTGTTTGCGTACATACGTTCTTCCTTTTTCAGTTATACTCCCAATTTTCCTCTGGGTTCATTTGGAAGAAATCGTTTATATTCTTTGAAAAAAAAATCTGTATCCTCCTGGCAGAGGTAGCCAAGTTTTGTTCTGGGATATCCTGCCACATTGCATCATTATGACCCCCCCTGAGGCACAATCCACAAGCTAACCTGATAGCATTGATGGCACATATTTGGCAGTGGCATATCGGGTGCATTTCTTGACAATGCGATCCTTCTTTATTATTTATTGTCATTTGTTAGATTATAGAGCTTGTATTCGAGTTCATTCAATATAAAATGCAAGAAAAATGAAACCAAAAAAGGGAATTTCAGTCCTTCTCAGACCGTCTTATTTGCATAAACACATACAAAGCAGGAGAATCCTCAGGAACCTGATTTGTGCTGCAAATCTCCAATGTATTGGATAGAATTCATACTTGGGGTTTATAACTCTCTTCTCTGTGCTGAATCTTCTCACTCTGACTACGCTGGTACAGGTTTTTTCCCTCCCACTGTTTTTGCCCTATTTACCTATAATTCTGCCACCACTCATTCTTCCCCTCCACCATCAAAGTTCTTTGCATTTGTAACAGGATGGGTGTCAAGGGCTTTCCGCTCTGTTACGCACACCCACACACACCCACACCAACACACACACACACACACACACACACACACTGGTGAAGGGGGTAGTCAATCAATCTGCTTCCTGCCTGTCTCACTGTCTGCTTGCATTGCGTGCACCAGACGTTCAGACATGGCCTGTTTACGGCTCGGACCAAGTGCACGGCTCAATGTCACTCGTTCTCAATCCAGTCCCTAGGGCTTGCCAGACGTTCCACGTTATTACTCAATACCTGCGTTATGAGAGATAGGGTTTAAAAAAAAAAACAAGCAGACCGTCTGGGAGGCCCTGAGCACTATTATAAGTAATCCCAATGTGCTAGCGTGCACTTAGCCGGCTGTCTGGTCTGGAAAGATAATGAATAGAGAGTCAGGCTGTGACTCTATCCTAGGTGTAATGCCATTCTGAAACAGTTCCACTGATGATTGGGTGTATAGAGGCACGTTCCTCTGAAATGCACCATGTCAGGAGGAATCCTGCGTTCCATTAAACAAATTCCAGGCGGCCTACCAGGAAAAATCGAACCAGGAAAACAACTAAAAATGCTCTCTTTTATGGAATTTCCTTCTTCTCAAACCTCGGGCTCAGCATGTGATGTGATATCAACATGCCCACAACATCAACAGTAGCTCTTCCTTACCTTCAAATAAATTTTCCACGGTATACAATTATTTTAGTCACACACACACACAACATGAAAGTGGAACATATACCAATACGTCGCTCGTCTAGCCGGCTAGAACATCCATCGAAAGTTCCTTCCTATCATTTCTCAAGTTACAGTAGCTACACCGATCAGGCATAATATTATAAGTTTGTAACATTCTGAGTGGTGAAGTGAAGAACACTGATGATCATGCTACCTGTTAGTGGGTGGATTTATTTCAAAGTTGACGTGTTCGAAGCAGGAAAAATGGGGGAGCATAAGGTTTTGAGCGAGTTTGACAAAATGTGACGTCTAGACGACTGGGTCAGAGCATCTCCAACCAACACTGCAGCTCCTGTGAGATGTTCCTGGTCTGCAGTGGTCAGTGTCTATCAAAAGTGCTCCAAAGAAGGAACAGTGGTGAACCGGCGACAGGGTCACGTGCAGCCGAGGCTCATTGATGCACGTGAGTAGCGAAGGCTGGTCCGGGTGGTCCGATCCAACAGACAAGCTCCTGTAGCTCAAATTGCTGAAGAAGTTCGATGAATCAGGACTGTTTTGGTCTTAATACACTCTACTTTTTTTTATTTCTTTATCAAACACAAACACGTGCGAAGAAACTGCTCATATTTTCATTATGAAAAGATTATAGCGTCTGTAAACACCTTATGAGAGGTCACATCCTCAGAAAAAAAAAAACAACGGAAAAACTTTTGCAACGTGATGAACAAATAAGGTCATTATTCTAACACCCAATCACAGGCTCAGATTTTGTGAGCACATTCTGAGCTCTAAATAAAATCAGAACATGAAGCTTGTGATGTCGAGGATGAAGATGTTCACAAATACCACCACCGGAAACAGGTGTCAGCTCAACACGTCATTTATTCACTCGGTTACTTACAGAGTATCAGTCGGATTTTCTCTCACAATGTGCATTTTACAACGAGCTGCCGTCGGCTGCGCGGGAGCGAGCTGCAGGCTGCATTCCGAAATAAACAGGCCGCTGCCATAGTGTTCCACATATACAACTTAACAGAGCAGGGAGCTGAGATTAAAAAAAAAACTTTACGTGGGGAAAGAATGTCCGCTTCATAAAAAAAAAAAATCAGTGATCACTTTGTCTTGAGCGTCAGGATCCGTAGCGCAGTCCACGCATCCGAGGGGAAAAAAACAATAGCAGAACGGTCATAATAGCAATATAACATTACAAATAATAAAGCTTTTGATGACCATGCCAACATTCAGTGTATTCGGGGAGGAAAAAAAAAAACAAAAAACAGTACAATCCTGATCAGCTTGCTCTTAGTATGCATACACTGTATAAAAAAAAAGCGTTCAAGTCAACAAGAAAATGAAGGAGAGTTCGTCGTGGGGTTGAAGGGGGGGACGAGGGTGGGGAAGGGATGGAGCTCTGAAGAAGAAGCACGGTAGGGTCTATGTGGCGTAGCGCTTGGTCCACTGTTTGGCTATCCTGTCGTGCTCTGCTCTGTTGGTCAGGTACTGTGTGGCGATGCTTCCCACCAAAGGGTCGGCTGTAGACAAAAAAGAAATAGATCGAGGTTAGATGGTGTGATCGCTAGTTTCTGGTTGGAAGGTTGTGAGTCTAAAACCCGTGAGCAAGGCCTTCAACCTTCAACTGTTTCGATCTATAAAATGAGAATTATAAAACGCTCTGCCAAATTCTGCAAATGTAGATTCTGTTTCTCTTCATATGTGGTTAAAGCTTTGGAGGTTGTGAGTTCAGATCCCTGCAACACCAAGTTGCTGGACCTTTGAGCAATCCCAACCGCAAAAGTCGAGCTGGATAAGAGTGTCTGCCAAATGCCATACATGGAAATTTGTATATATGGAAATGACACAACGTACTGCTAGATCGAGTCCCGTTCACTAAAATTTATTTTTATTTCTAGAACATTTTTACCAAAGCAAGTTAGCAGCTAGCAGGTTCGATAGCATCTATCAACATGCACTCGCTAATGAGATATTCTGTTGTTCCTGTGTTTAACTAATGGCTGCATTTTGTTGCATTCTTAAATCAATACACCATTGCAGTCATTAATATGTTGCATAATGCAGAAATTGGAGCAATTATTATATAAAAGTGCACTCATTTATCACGAAAACAATCCCTGATGAAACTAGCTAAAAGTAGCTTGCAGTAGCGTTTTTTTTACCACAGGGGGCGACATTCCTGTAGCTATTTTCCATGAGATAGATGACTTCATGTGGAAAAATGGTTTTCCGTAGACCCCTCACCAGTAAAAGGAACGCAAGTCCGAAATCTAGATTTCGACACAATAAACGTTCACACGAATTAAAAAAAAAAAACGTACAGAAATGGCGTCTACCCAGGCAGAAGGAGCGATCCGTTCATCCGAATCGTGTTGCATGTTGAGGTTGAGGAACTCATCCCTAATCCTGGTACACCACAGGGCTCTCGGGTTGAATAAAGAAATCTACCCTTCCCCCTGTGCAGTATATCCGCTCCATCACCCCACCCCCATTGTACTGGAGTGGAAATCTGCTGTATCAGGAGCACTGTACCAGCGCTAAACTTGCGCTCTGACCCCAGTTTCCTAACATCATTAGGATATGAGAAGAAAGAATTTCACTGTCCTGTAATGTACATGTGACAAAAAATTAAGCACTTTTTATAAACTCTACAGATGTTTGATGTGGATTGGGATGATTTTATGCAGGAATGTGAAGGTGTAGAGGTGGACAGTGTGTGTATATCTACAAAGTCCTCACTTTTTGTCTCTCAATTCCATAGTAAAAATGATCTGGACTCTGGCTGTCATTATTAAGTTTAATCCTAATTGAAATGAAAAAAATCTGATAAAACAAAAGATTTCGTTGATATATTTTTTTCCCCAGGGAAGAGGTTAACCTTGAAGAAGGTGCATGAATTCCTTAATTAGGAGCTTTTGAGGTAATTTGGGACATTGTTGTTAAAAAAAAAGGCTGATGATAAATACAATCAGATCATCTTTTCTCAGCCGAAGCTACAGCACTAATCACTGACCCCGAAATCAGAGGTCGTTCCTCAGGAGCAGAACTGTGAGGGTGTGTGTGACGGGGAAGCAAAAGCCTCCGAGGGTTAATTAAGTGTCGTTGCACCCTGGGCCCCTCTTTAATAAGCTGTGTCTTATTGATCTTTTCGCCATGAATAGCACCTTCAAGGGTAGTGATGACTGCGGTGGTGGTATGAGGTTGGGGTAGGGGGGGGGTTGGGTTGGGGCGGATATACAGAGCAGGGGGAAGGGTAGATGTTCCTATTCATCCCTGCACTGAAAGTGTATTCCCTGTGGTGTACTAGAATTAGCGAAGAGTTCCTGGACCTAAACATTCAACATGTACACGATTATGATGAACGTATCGCTCCCTCCTTCTGCCCGAAGAAACGTCATTTATGTGGGGTTTTTTCACCATGAACATTTATTATGCAACTACTCCCAGGGAAAGTATCCAATCGTTCCTTTTACTTGCTGAAGGTTCTAGGAAAACCTGCTTTACGAATGAAGTCGTCCATTTCATGGAAAACAGCTACAGGAATGTCGCCCCCTGTGGTAGAAAATGCTACTGCATGCTACTTTCATACTGCTAGTTTCATCAGGGATTGTTCTTGCGATAAATGAGTGCACTTTTATATAATAATTGCTCCAATCTCTGCATTATGCAACATATTAATGACTACAATGGTGTATTGATTAAGAATGCAACAAAATGCTGCCATTAGTTCACTACAGGGACAGAATAACTCATTAGCGAGTGCAAGGTAATAGATGCTATCGAACCTGCTAGCTATTAGCTGCTAGATAATTCATTCTTTTTCTCTGATTGTTTCTCGACTCCATTTCCCCCCCAGACTTAAATTTAAGTTACGTTTTATATGTCTTACCCGCTGGAATACGTACAACATAAGCTACATTGTGTAAAATATAATAATGTGATGGTTGTGTGTATCTCACCAGGGTTGCAGTCTGTGAGAAGAGAGCAGATGGACAGCAGCACCTTGGAGATGGTGAGCGCTGGACTCCAGTTGTCCTTCAGGATGTCCAGGCAGATCACGCCCTGACTGTTGATGTTGCAGTGGTAGATTCTGGTACGAAACGTCACCTGGGAGAAGACCGGAGAGAGAAAAAAAAACCAGCTAAAAAAACATCTTAGAGATAAAGAAAAGAAAGAAAAGGCATAGACAAAGAAAGACAAAACAAAGACAGAGGGACACTGTTAGAAGCTTCCTGATTCTCATGAAGGTCATGAAGCTCATCATTAAACTGCATGAAAAATGTGAAATGGTCCTGAAACGTTCTATGACGTTCAGAAAACAGCCGAGCGATCAGACTCGCCGAAATGAAATCAGACCATCACAATGTTTCTGTCCTGCGAGGACAAGATGTCCACAAGGACACACTGATGATCTTGTCTCAGCATGCAGACTGATAGTCCTGTAAACGTTCCTCCTGGTTATTTGTTCAAACGACAAGAAATTGAACTAATAATCCTTTTCCCTGAAATCTGTCTCTTCAAAATTATTCACTTTTTCCCCCAGCAGTGGATCTGTTCATTAATATGTATTCATCCTGCAGGCTGTGTGTGTGTGTGTTTTTCCTGCTTTACCAGCAAACTCCTTAAAACTACTTGACCTACAGAATGACCTTCAAAACACAAAAAAGCCACTGAAGATTCAGGGGTCCAAACCTGGCCGCAGGTAAAAATACACTCGGCGTCAGACACAAATACACACTTTCACTCCTTAATAACTTCTTGTGTACCATTTCTGTCTGGCCTCGTGTTCGGCAAACATGGGAATGAAAATAAGACACACACACACACACACACACACACACACACACACACTGCTGAGCACTGATCAAACCATGAAAATCTGAAATTCTTCTGTCTCACCTTGGGCGGTTTGAAGGGGTAGTCTGGAGTGAAGGCAATATCGAGGAAGAAGACCCCTCCCTCGTACACGGAGCCTGGAGGACCCAGGATGGTGGACCTCCACTCGTAGATGTTGTCTCCTTTTGGGCCGGCACTGGAGAAAGAAAAACCACACAAGACCTAGTGATTTAAGAGCAATGTGGACTTCGGGTTTAGGACCTCGAACACCCTGAACAGACATACAGATAATATGTTTATAGACAGACAGACAGACAGACAGACAGACAGACAGACATAGATAAAACAAAAACAAAAGGCCACACCCACAATTTAATTTATGCATCAACTTGCGATTATCTTGTTTATACACTGAGCAGATGTGGATTAAGGGCCTCACTCAGGGGCCCATCAGTGGCAGTTTGTGGGTACTGGGATTTTAACTCACAACCTTCAGATTAGAACCTTAACCAGTCTCGTCACTGATCACGTATGGGTGCGTGTCCCGTTCAGGCCGATCTCACGTACAAGAATTGTGAAAAGAGCTGAACATCACAAGTTATTCATGAGCCAAAAGTGAGATCATGGTGACAAACTGAACAAGACAGAACACACACACACACACACACACACACACACTCTGGACAGCTGCTAGCAGAAGGACACCACTGTTCAGCTCTCCATCCCTCCCTTCACCACAGGGAGCAGCTGATCTTATTCTAGATCCAGAACACGACTCGGCCAGCTGCCCCAACCCTTTTCACCTCCTCCTCCATCTCCATCTCCTCCTCCAGACACTGCGCATGATCCAAAGTGCAGCGTAATGGCAGGAGATGTGAAGCGGCCCGAGGAACAGATGAGTGGGTGAGGGAAAGGAACATGGAAACCACAAACAGACAGGAACTAATCATGAGAAGGGGAAAAAGAACAAAGAACTGTAAAAGGAAGGAGATTAGAAGGATGAGTGAAAGAAGAGAAAAGAGATAGAGCAAAAGTGAAAAGAGGTGTGTGTGTGTGTGTGTGTGTGTGTGTGTGTGTGTGTGTGTGTGTGTTTTACAGGAAGTGGTGTGTAAGGCAATACTACAAAACAGCTCTTCATTCTTTCCCTTTCTCTCTCTCTCTCTCTTTCCATCAGGCCATGGTGTGTGTGAGTGTGTGTGTGTGTGTGTGTGTGTGTGTGTGTGTGTGTGTGTGTAAGGGCTTTGTCAAATGCCCTACACTGCTCCCTTCTACTGAACACAGCCATTTTACACAAAGCACATCTGGAACAGTTTTGAGATGGCAAGCACATCTCGCTATTCTCGTGTGTGTGTGTTTTGGTGTGTGAAGGAGTGTGTGTGTGTGTGTGTGTGTGAAAGAGAGAGAATCTGTATTACTGCCAGATACCCAACTTTGCTCTTTGTGTTTCTCATGGGAACCTCATACTGATGAAAGACGTTCAAACAGAAAAAAGTGACCAGAAGATCCTGAGCTTTGAGAACATCTCATTCCACATTTTGTCCCTATATGCACTCTTCTGAGAAGATTTTGTGCAGATTTATGGAGATCTCATTCAGCCTGGTAGGAACATCAGGTACTAATGGAGGTTAGAAGGTGAGTAGGTCTGGGGTGAAGCCAGCGTTCACATTCATCTAAAAAAGTTTTTTAAGCTTTATATGAGGAGATCTTCCAACCCATGGAAAGCAGATCTTCATGGAGCTGAAATTTTCATGCTGGAACAGGTCTCCTAATTCTTTGATCCCAAATCCAAACACATCCTTTACAATTGTTTGTTTCCAGTTTTGTGGGGAACGGTTTGGTGAAGAACAACATCTGGCTGGAATATTCAGTTGTCCCGATACTTTTGGTGTACTTTGCTATTAGAGGACTTTTCCAACAATACAGAACGCTCAGTGCACGAGCATGAGAATTCAGAACGCTTGCTTTTAGGAAGTGACTGATGCCGTGGGCGAGATGTAAAAGAGGAAGCGACGTGTTTAACCCATAAAAAAAGAAACAAAAACTGATTGTAGTTTGGAAAAAAAAGAAATAATTCAATGGCTCAGATGGAACAAATGATCCTTCTCCAACCACACGATCCAGACCCCAAAGAAGCCAGGAGCACAACTTCATTTCCATCACCTGAGCTCTCCACTAGACAGAGAAGCAAACAGAAACCACGGCGGAAGTGTGGCACATCACAGCATGCACGAGGTCTTCACTCCTCCACCTCTTCCTTTAAACGCTTCTCATTTCTACCACCATCTGCCCCTCTCTCTCTCTCTCTCTCTCTCTCTCTCTCTCTCCCTCCCTCTCTCTCTCTCTCTCTCTCTCCCTCCCTCCTCCCTCCTCCTCCTCCCTCTCATCCCCCTCCCTCCTCCTCCCTCTCTCTCTCTCCTCCCTCCTCCTCCCTCCCTCCCTCTCTCATCCCCCAGTAACCCGAGTTCGGTATTTTTAGTCAGAGGAAGAAATAAAACAAAGAAAAAAGAAATGAGAGTGTGTGTGGGTCTGAGAGATCATAGTCCTGGTGAACACAGAGGAGGAGGAATGGATCATTGAGGATCTGGATTATAGAGAAATACACAAAGTACCTAAAACTCCCCTCTGGGAACGAGAAATTGTCTTATCTTTACTGTACGAGTGAGTAAGAACTTAATACACACACACACACACACACACACACACACACACACACACACACACACACACACACACGCCTACCTTCTCACCTGCAACACACCAAAATACACACTAACACACACTAAATACACCAACACACACACACGCCTACCTTCTCACCTGCAACACACCAAAATACACACTAACACACACACGCCTAAATACACCAACACACACGCCCCAAATACACCAACACACGCCTCAAATACACCAACACACACGCCCCAAATACACCAACACACACGCCCCAAATACACCAACACACACACACACTAAATACACCAACACACGCCAAATACACCAACACACACGCCTAAATACACTAACACACACACGCCTAAATACACCAACACACACTAAATACACTAACACACACGCCCCAAATACATCAACACACACGCTTTAAATATAATTAACACACACGCTTTAAATATAATTAACACACACGCTTTAAATATAATTAACACACACGCTTTAAATATAATTAACACACACGCTTTAAATATAATTAACACACACGCCTAAATACATCAACACACACGCCTAATACACCAACACACATTTAAATACACCAACACACGCCTAAATACACTAACACACACTAAATACACTAACACACACGCCTCAAATACACCAACACACGCCTAAATACACTAACACACACACACACACACACTAAATACACCAACACACACACACACACGCCTAATACACCAACACACACGCCTAAATACATCAACACACACTAAATACACCAACACACGCCTAAATACACTAACACACACGCCTAATACACCAACACACGCCTAAATACATCAACACACACGCTTTAAATATAATTAACACACACGCCCCAAATACACACACACACACACACACACTAAATACACTAACACACACACACACGCCTAATACACCAACACACACGCTTTAAATATAATTAACACACACGCTTTAAATATAATTAACACACACGCTTTAAATATAATTAACACACACGCCCACAAATACATCAACACACACGCTCAAATACACCAACACACACTAAATACACCAACACACACACACACACGCCCCAAATACACACACGCTAAATACACCAACACACACACACACGCCTAATACACCAACACACACTAAATACACCAACACACACCAAAATACACACACACGCCCCAAATACACCAACACACGCCTCAAATACACCAACACACACGCCTAAATACACTAACACACACACGCCTAAATACACAACACACACGCCTAAATACACTAACACACACGCCTCAAATACACCAACACACGCCTAAATACATCAACACACACGCCTAATACACCAACACACGCCTAAATACATCAACACACACGCCCTAAATACACCAACACACGCCAAATACACCAACACACACACGCCCCAAATACACCAACACACACGCCAAATACACCAACACACACGCTTCAAATACACCAACACACACGCTAAATACACCAACACACACGCCTCAAATACACCAACACACACGCCCCAAATACACCAACACACACACGCCCCAAATACACCAACACACACGCCTAAATACACAACACACACGCCTAAATACACCAACACACACACACGCCCCAAATACACCAACACACACGCCCCAAATACACCAACACACACGCCTCAAATACACCAACACACACGCCCCAAATACATCAACACACGCCCACAAATACATCAACACACACGCCCCAAATACACCAACACACACGCCCCAAATACACCAACACACACGCCCACAAATACACCAACACACACGCCCCAAATAAACCAACACACTACCACTAATTATTTACTGTTTAAAAGTACAGATATTTATTGTAAAAAACTGAATGAGTAAAAGTAAAAAATTAATATTGAAGAGTAACGAAGTATTTTTACTTCACTACTTTCCACCTCTGCACCCACACACACCCACATACACACCCACACAAACACCCACAAACACACATGGAAACACCCACAGCCCTACTTTATTAGTCTCCCAGAGACTGTAACAGACGGAGTTCTAACATTGAGACGTACAGAAAACTGGAAGGCAGAAACTCCTGTAAACGTCCCGAAAGCTCACTAGGAATGAGACACGGAGAGACACGGAGAGAAAATGGAGCGAGAGAGTAAAGAGGGAAAACAAACAGAGAGAAAGCGAGAGGTTTCTGCTGAACTCCTCCGAGTGTGTCAGCTGCAGTCTGGGCTGAGATCCAGTTCTCACCAGCCAGAATAATAAACATGCTGCCATTCGCTGTGTGTGTGTATGTGTGTGTGTGTGTGTGTGTGTGTGTGTTAAGCATGATACACCCCCAGCACTACCACCACACCTCCAGAAAAAACCAAGGCACAAACAAATGATGAGTTGTGCATTATCGCAGATCAGCAGAGTGACCAACTCTTTCTCACACATCCGTTTTCCCACTGAAGAAATAAAATGTGTGAATGGAATTGAACCAAAATCTAAAACAGATGATCCCAGGCCTTGGCGTCTCAGGGTATGTGTTCAAGACATTCATAGAGAATGTGGAGAAGAATGTCTCTATTTCTGAACTAGTGACGGCTCACGCTTCATTATTATTATTATTATTATTATTATTGTTATTATGAGTAGAAGTAGTATCAATGTAGTTACTTTGTTTGGTCTTGAAGCGAGTCAAAGTGAGACGTGTTGGAAAATGGTAACTCAGTGGATTCTGGATGAGAAGATCGCAAGTTCAAATCCCCTTAACATTTACACTAACAGCATTTGGCCGACACCTTTAACCACAGTGACTTGTTCATACAATTAAGAAGTTGTGGGTTTTGCTCGGGGCCCCAGCAGTGGCATCTTAGTAGTGTTGGGATCTAAACTCAGAATCTTCTGATCGGAAATCCAACATCTTATCCACTGAGCTACTACCTCCTCATGAAATCAGAGCAACTTACAGTTAAACGGCTTACAGTTATGAGCAGCGTGGGGGTGCTGGGATTTGAACCCATACCCTTCCAATCAGAAATCCAGCATCTTATTCGCTGAACTACCACCATAACCCTCTCTCTCACGATAATTGTTTGCCAAAAATGCTATAAATGTAAATATAAAAGAAATTCCACTTTGGATTTCCTCATTGTTTATTTTAATGCTCCCAGATGTGTGCACACATTGCCTTTTATGGAGTTTGGGGGCGTGGCTAAATGCAGCTGTATCAGGAACCTGTTTTGATCGAAATATGAGTATTAACCAAATCGCGCGCACACACACACACACACACACACACACACACACACACACACACACACACATCACAATTATTCACTTTAAAGCTTAAATATATGAGAGTGGTATTAGGATTAGTCGGTGCTCAAGATGTCCTTGTCAGGATAAAAAAAAAGGAAAAAAAAAGAAAAAAAAAGGTAGGAATCCAGCAGTTTCAGGACGTGCATTTCACTCCTCGATTGTCAGTGGTGTCCTGCCTGAACCAATCCACCTAAAACCATCAATATTATAGAGAAGTGCAGTAGAACAGAGCTGCATCAAAAACAGGAATCTCATACAGTGAGAATGAATGTCATCACTAAAGCAAAAAACAGAATGAACACAATTCAAAACGTTTCCTTTCACTGGAGCCACAGCTGCACCGCCCTCATACATCATCTCCAGCAGAAGCATCGATATTCACCTCATCACATCACCCCGGGTGCATTTTTCCCCGTGCATTATACCTTTTCCTGACAAATGGTTTTTGTGTACATTTAACAGCAAAAGTATAAATGTATAAATAAAAAGTATTTAATTTCTCCTCTGTAAATCAGAGTGGAATGAAAAAAAAACCAGCTATTAAATCCACTTGAATAGACTTGAGTTTGTGCAGTTTTGCTACAGATGCGGGTTGTGAGTTCTGACTACTGCGTCATTGCACGCATGCTATAGTCCTCGGTGTCAGCGAGTTAAAATCTGATCGTTGAAGCAGCATGTAGTGTAAACAACAGGACACCTGCAGCGTTCACACGACAGTCTCAAGGCGAATAGATACCCTCTGAACCCGGCAACACGTAACCTGATTGCTGAAATCTGATTGGATAAAAACACTAAAATAAAATTACACTTAAGAGAAAGGCTATAAAATGAGAAAAGATTATTGTGAATAATTTAATAAATATTCATGAACTAAACTATATTAAAGCTTAAATCGCTGATGCTGAAAGTGTTCAGGCCGGAATATAAACCTGGTTTGTCTAAATTTAACCATTCAGATGCACACTGCTCTGGTGGAAGAAGGCAGTGGACTGTTTTTTTGGACAACAGTCCATGCAAGAGTACAGACTATAGATGAATTCCCTACAGAAACCTAATGTGTAAATGCCCCTGCCCTTAAAGACAGGGTGCAAATACTTTAGCTGTCATCTCGTGCCATAACAACTCCGCAAAGGCCCTAAAAATGTTCATTAGATCTGTCAGCTCTGACACTGAAACAATGCAGAACTCTAACCAAACAGCTGAGAATAATATCCTGAGGGAGAAGAGCTTCGTTTGCACTTCCCAAAGAAAAGATGAATACAAACACCTGCAAGGAAGAATAGTTAGCATACAGCGCTAATTAAAAAGTCAGGGATGTGCGCTGGATACGGCACAATCGCCCGCACCAGGAAGCCCTCTGGGTTTCAGGAAGTCTGCAGCTGGATAAATACCTGAACACCAAACGATACTGCATTCCAAAGCACTATCGTTTAGTGTTCAGGTATTTATCCAGCTGTCCAACCAGTCTCAGTGGATTTAAAGACCAAAAACTACACGCTGTACACCATAGGGGGAAGTAGGACTTGAACTAGGAGACCCAAAACTGTTCCACAAAGAGCACAAATCCAGCTCCATGAAGATGTGAACGCTGACTTCACCCAAGATCACCACCTTCTCGCCTACATTAGAACCTGACTTTATTAACAAGCTGAATGAATCTCCACGAAATCTAGTGGAACATCATCCCAGAAGAGTGGAGCTCATTATCACAGCAAATTATGTCATTTAGTAGACGCTCAAACTGATCAGTTGAGGGTTGAGAGCTTTGCTCAAGGACCCTGCAGCGGCAACTTGGTGGTGTTGGTATATGAACTCATTTCCTTCTGATCTAATGCCTTAACCACTGAGCTACCACCTCCTACCTGTGGTGTTAAATGCAGAATTGGATGAAAAACACACCTTCTTGTGGGCGTGTCCACAAACTTTTGGCCCTATACCGAAAGAAATCTTTTCGTCGTTTAAACCCAAAACCGAGAGGAACTTGGAGGTCGTTCAAGAAAACGGTATTTATAGATTTTGTGAGATGTTTTCTCTTTATTTCAAACCCGAACTGAAGTCAGATTGAATTGATTTGGCGTCCGAGTCCAAGTTTTTCCATCTTGAAGAAATAAACAAACCGATATAGCAATAGAAATGTGGGTTAAAAAGAAAGCTAAAGCCTGGAAAGAAGACTGAAATGATTTCGAATGCAGTCTATACGACAGTGTATATGAAGAATTTTGCGATTTTTTTCAACATAAAAATATTAGAACCAGCAAACAACTTGAACTCAAACTTCCACAGCGGTTACGGCAGACACCCGGCTCGTCTGGATGAGCGTCTGGCATTAACGACCTTGTTAGAGGTGAGACTTTGGAAGATGATGTGTTGCGATCAGGACATAAAAACTAAAGCGCCGCTGCATCGCTCAGAACAGAGATAGAACCAAGAAGCCGACTAAAGAAAAAGTCTATTTCTTTTCCCCTTTTAAGGACATTGATAGTGACCTTGCAGCTTGGCTATGACCTTGACAGAAATCCTATAAAACGAATAAAAACAATGAAAACTGGGTCTCAGTGTGTAATAATTCCACCTGTCCTCCGTTTCTTTTCATGGAGAAGAGGATTGATGGCTGAAAGTGGTTAATAAGAGAGCGTGTGTGTGTGTGTGTGTGCGCGTGTGTGTGCGCGCTAGCATGTAGCCTACACTTCCTGCGAGTGGGATCCTGCGTATTCCCTGAGTCAGAATGAACGCTAAAGCGAGAGGGGAAAATCCCCCCCAGGCCCCTGCGAGAGAAAAGAATCTTTTCAGGTCTTTGTGTCTCAGGCTGAAGGACCTGCATGGCAGCTCGCGCCAAGCTTTTGTCCCTCCTCATTTAGTCGACAAGGAAAGCGAGAAAGTACAACACGTGCGGTGCGAGAGGTTCGTCAGGACGCCCGATTTGGCACGTGATCTCCGAGTTCGTTCTCTCGCGTGTCCTCCTGTTAACTGAACGCGACCCTGATGTAGATCTGCCGACCTCTGCCCTTCGGGTACGCGCTAAACCGATTGTAACAAGTCCCTGTTGGCTCGGGGAGCGTTGCCTAGCAACCGTTCCCGGAGGGGGGGGATGTGCTATGCTAGGATTTCCATGGAAACGACATCGGATTGCAACACGGCAGGACGTGACACGACGGATGTGCTGCCGTCGGACGATTGACACCAACCAGAGGAGGATCAAGAAAAACACTCATACACTGTTATCATTCATATACACAATCTACACACAAAAGGTTGTCTACACCCAATCATAACATTAATCCCCATTTGCTCTTATAATAAGCTCCACTCTTCTGAGAAGGTGTTCCACTAGATTTTGTGGAGATTTGTGGAGAAGATCTTCTACTCCACAACCCATGTAAAGTATATCTTCACGGAGCTGGCTTTGCGCATTGTGTCACAGGTTTGGGTCTTCAACTTCGGGTGAACCAGATGATAGAACTAGAACTAGATGATTCCTTCATATGTACTTTCTGAGTAGTTTAAAGAAGAACCACAAACTGGCTGAGAAAGGCGGGTGTCCCAATACTTTTGCACGCACCGTGTAGTTCTTATTGATCATATAGATACTTATGGCTCTCGTGTAGAAGTGTAAAAGGATTACTGAAGGCTTGAGTTGGATGTGCAGCAGCCGGCGTGTTTAGGACGTTCCTTTTTATTTTCTTCGACGCTGCAGATTAAAAACGCATCGCACGTTTTTTTCTGCTGCGTCATTGAAACCGCTCGAGCTTTACAATCCTGTAATGCTGTGTGGGACGTTTCCGACGTCTCAGCAACTACGCATGGTAACATGTCTATATGATCACACACACACACACACACACACACACACACACACACACACACACACACACAAAGCTAACAAGAACCCCCGATCCTTTAGAAATCCCTCCAGAAAAATAAAAAACACGAGAAAATTAATTCCTCTCATTTCCAGCCCACGTACATCTTTAAAAGATCTTTCACTGTCTGCCCGAACGCTTCCCTTCATCTTCTGTTCCTTTCATCAAGATGATTAGACCCTGACCAAAAGCCTGAATAAGGTGCAGACTGTGTGTGAAGAAGGAGAGAGAGAGAGAGCGAGAGAGTAAGAGAGAGAAAAACACCAGGCAGAAAGTATCCGCTGCACCTCAAGAGACCTGCGAAACAAGAAATAAATCCTCTCTAGTCATCCAACTTGGTCTCCCGCTCGACGTCCTTGAGACAGGAGAATGAAACGAGAATTAAAAGGTGGTGAGTATTAGAGTTGGAGCTCAAAGACATCCAAGGAGACTCTCCAGCGCTATTGTAGGTCTCTTCAGATGCTAAATATATACGGCTACACGTCTATGAAGCTGCTCGAGGATCAAAACAACACTTGTGTTTATTAACCTCTGTGTCTGTGCATATATATATATATATATATATATATATATATATATATATATATATATATATATGTGTGTGTGTGTGTGTGTGTGTGTGTGTGTGTGTGTGTTTAATCCAAGGCAGGATGTTAATACAGTCATGCAGAAGAACTTGATTCGAAGTCTCTTATCGTATAAGGTTGATGAAGTTGCTGTGAAGGCCAAGGAATCGAGGTGGAGTAATCTATAGAAAACGAACGAATCACGAGACGACTCGTTCTTCTGATTCACACTAAAGACTCGTTCAAAATAAACGAATCGTTCATAAACGACTCGTCACTAAAAGTTACATATTCACTCCTTCATACACAACACACACCTAATTGCCTAAGCAGGACTAGATAAGGAGTGGAGCTCAGATATTACCCCAATGCCCCATCAGGGGGCGTATACATTCACCTGGGTGATTGCACACCTTCACGCCATCATCAGATCTAATAAAACATGTCCTCTGCTTTCTGTCATTCATTATCTAAATCATTCCCTCACTTCACATACACACAGTTTTTTTCTTTTTTTAAAGGGAAGGTTTAGCCAAGCAAAGTAAATCTAGCAACACGAGGTAATAACAACCGTATCGATTTAGCAATGCTGGGAATTGATTGGAACGTCGCTCATAAATCGAGATGGATGACCGTGAACGGTGAGTGACACTGCATGTGTGTGTGTGTGTGTGTGTGTGTGACTTGTCCTGTAAAGCATTCGCTTCTGAGAGCATCAGACCATCTGTCACCTTAATGAGATCTTCACACGAAAATAATATCCTGCTCCGAAAACGATCTAGGAGACGAGGCTGGTATATACGGACGGAATGAATCGCGGTGCGACACGAATAGCTAAAAAGAAAAGAAAAAAAAAAAAGAAAACCATGCTCAGCACCTTTTCACCTACATTATGTGCGATATTGATCCCCCACCCCTCCCTCCCTTCCTGCTGGCAAGGGAAGGAAAAAAAAAAGTAAATGCATGTAATAATGTAATGCATAATAACATTTTCAAATGTCTGGACGTAAGACATTCCCTGTAGCCTACTCGTCATGTCGCAACAGGAATATCATAGATCAGGAATGGACCGATCCGTTTATTTCCTTCATGCTGATGAACTACAATCAATTTTAAATTCATAAATGAATCCCTAACGAGAGACATAGAGGTGACGTCGGTGAAGAATAAGACTTCAGGAGGACAAAAATCTCCCGAGAATCCAGACTCGAGAGAACCCATCCTGATCCATGTCTACAGGGCATGTCTATCCATCCGCAATAGTTACATCATCGCTGAGGTTATCACCTGGTCACTGATGGAGAATCGAGTGCAGAACGGTTTGCATTCATTTCAGTATAAATTCATCTTCATGGTTCCATGGAAACATCTATAGTGCTTGTTCAGCGATCTACGTGTAGCCCATTATTGCCTTCGGAAAAGATCAGGCAGGTCAAAAGGACTCCTCAAAAACAATTCCTCAAAGTGATTCACTACCTTCAGCTTCACGAACAATTCACAGCAAAATTGTGTCTATAAATATAAAAAACAAAGATTTTACAGTCTACCATTTAATTATATTCCATATAAATCACTAATTATTGTTTATGCTCACTGCAGGCTGTGGAAAAGAAAAAGAAAAGGTTATTACAGTTAAAGTGTCTACAAGCGCTTATCTTTTCACCATAAACGATTATCAAAAACCACACTCGGGTTGAACTCTGTAAATATTTTCTCTGAGAAGAATCTAGCGTCTGTTCCAGCGTGATGAAGCTCCTGCGCACAAAGCCAGCGCCATCAACATATGGGTTGGAGTGGAAAATCTCCTGCTATATAACCAATACAAATTGGTTTATTCTATTTTATAAATGCGATATTCCTACACTAAAGAACCCAAAGCAGCTCAGAGAAGCTCTTCCAAATATAATCCCCATTATCATCATTTCAAGCCAAAGAACATACAGAAGAACCGTGTGCTAATGAGCTGCTACTATAGAGCAAAAACCGTGTAAATAAATGTAACTGAATATGTTCTAACGTTACACGATGGTCCATTTGATTTGTTGTGTCACAAAAATGGCGTTCTAGCACAAGCCACTACGAGTCCCACGTCCTTTCCCATTTGCTAAACCATCAATATGCCAGCAACCGGAGTGTATACACACCGAGAGTGTAATTCCATGTCTGACCCAGTGCAGATCTCAGCAACACTCCTCTAATACCCTGAACCTGACACTCGCGTTGGTCATTTTCTCTCTCAAGAGTTCTCCCATTTCCACACACTCACAACCTGATAATAAAAAGCTGCAACAGCTGCGCCGTTACGCTCCGCCGCAATTATACACACGCTCCAATTAGCTTCTAAAAAAGAGGGGGGTGGGGGGAAAACGGCTGTAAAATGTGCGATGGCATCAAAGCAGAGTGAAGACGGGAGGAGAGAGAGTCTCGTAAAAGGTCAGGGTTCGAGGGGGGACGGCACACGGCAGGAAGTGCACACAAAAGGGCACATAAAGTATTTAACAGGCGCTATAAAACAGATAGGGGTGAGAGGTGCGAGAGAGAGAGAGAGAGAGAGAGAGAGAGAGAGAGATGGAGAGGTCTCATTAGATGCTCATTTCAAATATACACTATAAATCCAAAAGTATTGGAACATGCGCCAGTGAACGTGGAAGCACGCAATTCTACAGGACATCTTTAGATCAGGAGATTTTCTCTTCACGTGAACCACAAAATGGAACCTGTTCCAGCATGACAATGCTCCTGTGCACAAATCCAGCTCCATAAAAATCAACTTTCCAAGTCTAGAAGTAACTTCTTTATCTTATGTGATGCACAATACCGCTATTTGCACAACCATGGACTTTTAAGAGCCACCAACAGCTGGAAACAAATTCTTTGTGTGCGTCAACAACCTGATTCTGATTGGTTGGAAGATCTTCTCTAGAGCTCTAAACCCTATTGAACATCTTTGAGATTAATGGGGATGAACCTGCATCAGTTCCTGACATAACCAGCAGGCTGAGGCACAAATCTGCATAACCAAAATGTCCCTGAATGCATTTTAATCACTGACCATTTTATTGTAGTATAAAAGCAATAAAACACTCGTCACCTCGCACTACTACAATGTTTATCCGCATGCTCTGGCGTGTTTTACTGCTCGCTTCTCGAGCACGACGCCGATATAGATATTTATAGGTCTGTGGTTTCCTCTCGCCATTTCAATCAAAGTAGGCCATGTGTCACGTCTTTGCTTCTCGTTTCTACGTCGCTCTCGCAGCGAAACACACACACGCCTCACTCAGAAGCACCAAGCCGCATGACGTCAACCTTTCAATTTTTTTATAAAAGAAAATTTTATATATAAAAAAAGCTGAATCTGGGAGCGAATGAAAAAGAGCAGGGCATTCCTGAAGAGTAGGAGACATTATCTCTGAGGCCGAAACATGGGAGAGGAGCTTCAAGAGAGCTTCAAATATCACAAGAGAAAGAGATGGAGGAAGAGAGGCGGAGGCCAATTCGTATCCTGCTGAGACCTATTGATTTGCCAGCACTGTTGTTTGAAAAACACATTTAAGGCTTATTCTGTGGAAAAGACAGAAAAAGAAGATAAAGAATATGAGAAAGTGAGACTCAGCCAATAAAAACCTAAAATATGTGCACTACAGGACAAAGAGATGAATTCAAACACTCTTACAGACCTCCAACTACACACACTCACCAGTTTACCTCCACCTATCCAATCTGCCAATCACATTTCAGAGACACAACTCATCAAACCATGTAGGAACGAGGTGGTATAAAAAGTTTCGAGACTAACGGTGCTGTTCTGTTAGAGCCAGTTAGAACAAAGAGCAAATGTGAAATTCTGCGTGAACTGGAGATCAGGAAGACCTTCGACAAGCTGAGAATGTCAAAACCGTTCGACAAATTGTACATGATGATCGAGCCACACGCTCTCACTTCGCATTTTCCCGAAGATAAAGATGCAGCTCCATTGTGCAGATCCGTCTCGAATCGCAGAAGTTCCTCGATGCCCTTCGAAAAGAAGACTTCTCAGAACTGAAAAGATCCTGAGATTCTCACACACAACAGGTTCTACAGTTCACACATCAAATATCCTGATTTGACCCAGCAGAGACCCTGATCTGAACTAACAAATAGGTTATGGTATCACCAAGAACCACTCTTTACAACTGTGATGAGCAGAAAAGCATCTCAGAACCTACAGCCTGGAAGTGGAGGCAGCAGAACATCTTAATACCAGTTGAGTACATATTAAATGCCACAGTCCATCTGAGGAGCAAAAAAATTCTTATCACAGCTATGCCATGACATTACAGACTCAAGACATCATTCAAACGGACAGAAAAATCTAACAAGAACCTGAAGTTTGGAATGATGTCATCAAAAATTGTGGATCCGTACTGGCTGAAGGTGTATAACTTGAATATATTATCCTTCAGGACATTTATCTTTTTATATAGAATCTTTTCAACCAAATCTGAATCCCATCGGGCGACGGATGAGCTGCTAAAGAATCTCTAGTGATGATGTCATGCATGCAGCCGTGGACCAGAAGCTGAGAGGAACATCTTGTGATGTCCAGATTAATTAATTAATTAATTAGAAATCCCCTTAATTGAAAGAGTGTCAACTGATTCACATGAATTACACCTATAAAAAAAACCCACAGGCTTGTCGGCTGATAGGCCATCAAAACACACACACACACACACACACACACACACACACACACACACACACACGGCTGGCTCAGTCAAGCAGACAAAGAGTAAATGTGTGCAAGTGTGCAGCTTTATCGGGGTATTGACAGCACAGATAGGATATAAATGGAGCTGACAGACCAGAGGCAGCTATAATTACACAAACATGTCAAAGGCGTGAACATAAACAGTCACTCCGGTGTGAACTTTTCATTTCTTTTTCCTGTTCGAACTGATAAAGCATGCCAGGAAAAAGAGGAATCGTTCACGTTGAACGCAACAATTAATACATCTCGAGCTCTGAAATCTGACGTCTCACACCTGCCTCCAGGATCATGCTACACATTTATTTTTTAAAAGCTTCATTTTCATCCCAATAAATGAATTTATGAAGCAATTTATCCTCCTATTTATTATTGACTTGTGCACAAATATTTACAGGAACGTCCCAGAACTTGATCAAACTCCTGAAGCAGTGTGATAACTGGCTGGGAAAATCCAACATTCTGCTCCGGACGCTCTGCAAATCACCGCAACAATTTCCGAAGCTTTTTGAAAACAGGTTTCAATGGGTTCAGTGATCTAAACAAAAATTGTCCAGAAGCTCAGTACACCCTTCCTGCTTTCACAGCAGCCGTGTTCCTCTGATTATCAGTTCTTGCTTTGTTAATATGAAGAATTTTGATGGTCGGGAGGCATCGTGCGGATAAGAAAGCAGAGTTTAGATTAATTAGTCCCATGAGATGGGAAAAAAAACTGCAGCCGGAAATCTGCAGGCCTCCGCTAAGATGTTTTAGAAGGCCAAGAAGAATGGAGTGAGTATGGCTTTCAAAAAATAAGAAAGATAAGCTTTGTAATAAGCAGGAAACCTTGTAGATATCTCCTGCTTGCACTTCTGTGGGTGAAATGAGACCTGAGTGAAAGAGTGAAAGTGAAAAACGCTTCCCATCAGGTGGTAGATGGAGAAAGGATGATGGTATGAGCTTGTTTTCTTGACATGAGAACATTATAAAGCTTTACAGTCCATCTATACTCTGTATATAGTCAGAAGGATTGATGAAAAATAAAATGATGCACTAATCGTGTCTTATGCACACATACAGCCTGTAGGGGCAGCGTTAAGAACTGGGGGTTGCTTCTATTGGTCAAGTTAAAGGTTGAGCAACGTTATGTGGCCAAATGATATTTCACGTTTATCTCTTTGTTTCAGACAGACTTCTAATGCATGAACCTTTCACACACACACACACACACACACACACACACACACGCCTCTTCAGTCCAAATAAAACCAGGCATTCTTTTCCTATTTTCCAGATGCAGCTCTACCTCTGCCATGTTAATCTGTATTCTATGTGGCTCTCAGGACACGCCTCGGCCTCCGTAGTGCTATTGCTCTGTAATGAAATTTTTCAATGCTGAAATCTGATGATCTGCAGAACGAAACAGGCGCCTGAGTCAGCTGTTTTTAACATGTGAGTTCATGCAGCTGAGAGGAAAACAAATCTGAGGTGAAGCTCAACAATGAAACCGATATCATCTTTTGCAAATATAGTCATTAAGGAGATGAGAAGACAGCACTCAGGGTGGGTGTGTGTGTGTGTGTGTGTGTGTGTGTGTGTGTGTGTGTATGAGAGAGGAAGCATGCATCTCCGTCTATGTGCACATCCAGTGTGTGCATTTGTGTGTGCGTGTGCGTGTGTGTGTGTGCGCGTGTGTGTGAATGAGAGAGAAAGCATGCATCTTGATCCATGTGCATATCCAGTGTGTGTGCGTGTTTGTGCGTGTGTGTATGCGTGTGTGTATGAGAGAGGAAGCATGCATCTCCGTCCATGTGCATATCCAGTGTGTGTGCGTGTTTGTGTGTGTGTGTGTGTTTGTGTGTGTGTGTGTTTGTGCAAGCATGTACGGGTGCGCTCAGGCATGAGAGAGAGAAAGAGCGAGAGCATACGAAGGTGGATGCTTTAATCAAAAGCGAGAGAGGAAGCTGGTGGAAAGTACAGTGAGTAAAACACAGATAAATCTGAGGCGTGAACCATGAGATCCTGTAATGCTGCATCTATTTCCTCTCTGACCTCGTTCAGCATCAGCGAGAATTTAAAGATTACATTCTACCGGGCAGGATTTCATCATTCTGTATAATGACTAATAATCCGGTTTCAAAAGTAATGTTTTGTTTGACTTCATTAAGACTAAAGGTTTATGTGGATGCTTTCATTCATAGGTCAGAAATAAAACAAGGAAGGATGGATGGATGGATGGATCAATGGTTAAATAAGTGTATAGACAGCTCAATGAATAGGTGGATGAATCAATGTAAAGATAGCTTGATGAATATATGGACAACTGGATGTACAGATAGATGCCTTAATAGATAAATACACAAATTAATGGATGTATAGATGAATGAATGAATAACTTGATGGATGGATGAATGGATGGATGGATGGATGGATGGATAGATAGATGGATAGATAAACAGGGTTGGCTTAATCAGTGGATGGATGGCTAGCTTTATGGTTTGATCTGATGGATGAATAGATGGATAGATGAACATAAAGATAGCTTGATAAAAATATATGGATAACTGGATGAATAGATAGATGGCTTAATCAATATATGGATGGATGAGTGGATGTATAGATCGATAAATGATAGCTTGATTGATGGCTAGATAGCCATGATGAATAGATAGATGGATAAATGAATGTATGGATGGCTGACTTTATGAATAGATGGATGAATAAATCGCTTGATGGATGGATGGATGGATGGATGGATGGATGGATGGATGGATGGATGGATGGATGGCTTGATGAATAAAATGATGCATGGATGGATGAATGGATGGATGGATGGATGGATGGATGAATATATGGCTTAATAAATAGAATGATGCATGGATGGATGGATGGATGTATAATGGCTTGATGAATGAATGAATAGATAGATGAATATATGGCTTGATAAATAGAATGTTTGATGGATGGATGGATGGATGGATGGATGGATGGATGGATGGATAGATGGACCCATCATGCTGAACCTTGCTCGTACCCCCTTTTTTATTGAGCTACTGGTTATGACTGCTTCAGTCTCACGTTCTAAACCAAACCAGAGCTCAATGTTAACACTCCAGACAGTGCTGCTGGATTCTGATCAGCACTCGAATGCTTAAAAAAAAGTCTGGTTTAAATTCTTAAATCATATAAATGAAACTTCCCTGACTGCCCTGATCGCTTCAGCTCTCTATAAAGTTCCTGTAGTTCAGTAGATCTGCGTGACCCAGTCTCGTCCTCAGGCTCGTTCCAGACGGTTCGCATTTCTGCTCCCTACACACCTGAATCAGGTATTTTGTGCTCATGATCGATTGGTTCAGGTGCACCGGGAGGGGGAGGAAGCAGAATCATGGACCATCTGTTAGGACCCCGAGGACTGCTGACAAGGATTGCTAACACAAGGGCTACAGAGCATCCTGTTTCCCGCAAGATAAATAATTAATACCGAAAATATTCTCCGAAATCTGTAGCTTGGCGTCCTGAATGGTGCAGGAAGCAGTAAGGAACATGCCATTTCGATCAAAACAAATCAGTCAAGATGCTGAAAGGAATAAAATGTAATGCGAATAAGGAGCTCACTGGACTTCCTGAGAGAAGAAGCCACCGAAACTAAAGCCACCGAAACTAAAGCCACCTCATTCCAGTAACCACTGAGGCCTCTACCTACCAGCATCTCAGAATGTTTGATTGCACTTGTGCAGATAGGATACATGGACAGAAGTTTGTGGACACATGATGGCCGTGTGTGCTTTTTCAAACATCCCATTTTACATGTAGGCCATATTTGCTCTTGAAATAACCTCCACTTCTCTTCTGGGAAGATGCTCTTCTAGATTGTGGAAATTGGTAGAGAGTCGGACGTTAGTGAGAAGAATAGCACATGTAGTGTCCCAATACTTTTGGACCTGCAGGTCAGGTGATGGGGTTTCGCAGAGACGTTTCTTCCTCTTTTCTGTTTTTGTTTTGGTAAAAAAAATGCTAAAGAAATTTCTTCTACTTTCAATTTGTTTCCCTCTATCACTCTATCATTCTCACTTTCTCTCTCTCTCCCCCCTGTTCCCTCCACTTCGCCATGATGTTGTGTAAATGTAAAGTGTGGCTGTTGTTCAGACTTTACAGCGTCTGTGAATGTTAGCACACAAAACCGTAGTTCCACACACACACACACACACACACACACACACACACACACACACGTATATGTTTGCTGCAGTGTGTGTGTGTGTTTGTGTGTGTGTGTGCAGTAGTTACAAAAATCTTTAGAGTAATATATAATAGTGGCTGATATATATTATGCCTAGCCTAATGTGTGTGTGTGTGTGTGTGTGTGTGTGTGTGTTTTTACGTGAATATGATATGATTCGACAACAGTGACAAATCGAATCGCGGAGTTTGTCCATGAGACAGTCCAGGCCTCGAATGAGATCTCGCCAACGTGCTTCCCAGAGTTTTTCGAACGCATTATGACACGTCTTGACACGTTGCCCTCCAAAACGTGCAGACGCAGCAGGGATGTGTTTATTAAAAATTTCAGGCCAGCGAGCCATCTGGAGCTTTGCCTGGAGCTTTAGTGTGATGTTTCAGGATTGTCAGGATCATAAGTGAGCGTTGTTCTAACCCTGAAGATAAGCGAGATCTTTATCGGTTACATTTCAGTCATACTGTGTGGAAAGCAGAACAAACTGAGGGAGGACAGAGGAGATCCGGTGCAGGGCGGAGAGAAAGGGGGAGACTTCTGTGGGTGTGTGAGGGAGGAGGACAGGAGCAGAGGAGATGAATGGATCTGAAAGAGCCAAAGGAAGGAAATAGAGAAAACTAGAGTATGTGAGAGTGAGAGAGAGAGAGTGAGAGAGAGAGAGAGAGAGAGAGAGAGAGAGAGAGAGAGAGAGAGAGAGAGAGAGAGTAGCTGAGTGGATGTGCATGATACACTGAATAAAACTCTGAATGTGAAAGAAAGTGAGATAATGAAGGACAAAGTGAGACAATGAGAGACAGAGTGAGACAATTAGGGATAGAATGAGATAATAAGTGACAGAGTAAATGACAGATTGAGAAAATGAGAGACAGGGTGAAGGACAGAGTGAGATTAGGAGGACAGAATGAGCAAAACTGAACAAAAGTCTGAATGTAAAAAAAAGTGAGATAATGAAGGACAGGTTGAGAAAATGAGAGACAGCGTGAGATAAGAAGGGATAGAATGAGATAATGAGAGACAGAGTAAAGAACATAGTGAGAAGCTGAGGGACAAAATGAGAAAATGATGGATAGAGTGCATAACTGTGAGATAATGAGGTACAGAAAGAGATAATGGGGGACAGTGTAAAGGACAGAGTGAGACAATGAGGGACAAAATGATGTGAGAAACAGAATAATAAATTAGGGACCGAGGGAGATAATAAGGGACAGAGTGAAGGACAGATTGGTAATGTTAGGAACACAGTGAGATAATGAGGGACCGAGGGAGTCACAGATTGTGTGAGAGTGAGATGATCTTGAGAGTGCGTGAGTGAGGAAGAGCATGAAAAAGTGAGACGGGGTGAATGTGTGAGAGACAAAATGTGCACGAGAGAAAAAGAGAGGGAGACAGGAAGGGAGAAAACACAATGTCCTTTTAGGACCACGTGTTGTTTCTCTTTATCACATTTATCCAAACTGCAGCAAAGTCGTGATGAAGTGACACTCCAGCTCCAGTCCACGCCGAGCAGATGATCTGATATAATCTCACGCTCAAGACATTAACCTTCAGAGGCCTGAAAGTGTAAAAAACGAGAGGAACCCCACTGAAATGTTGACCCCCAACCCTCAGCACCAGATTTCTCTCAAAAAGTTTCCACACTCAGGGAGAGAAGGGGTTAAACTCCAGCGCAATGTCACACTCAGCACGCCTGGATCAAAGCCAAGTGCATAACAAGGAGCATTCCAGGGTTCTCACACACACACACACACACACACACACACACACACACACACACACCTCGCATCTCACGCCTCTGCACCATCTCACAGACAGCGGTGTTTCACTCTGCCACACAGATTATCACATTCCCATTGCAATTAGTGCGGACGCTCGCAGACACGTGATGTCTTTAATCTCACAGCAGAAGAAGACGTGAGAGTCGAGTTACACGTCCGAATAATCACAATATCATAAATATCACAAATTCCAAATATTCAATTCAAATGCTTTTTTTTTCATATGAGTGCTGACTGATAACGCTTACAATTTATATCTATTCTTTTTTATCATGATCTTTGTTAAATATTGAGAGCTTCACCACCATCTTCCACCAATCATCCATCAATCCATCCATCCATCCATCCATTCATCCATCCATCTGTGTGTCTGTCAGTCGGTCTATCTTTTCATTCATTCATCCATCCATCCACCCATCCATCCACCCATCCATCCATCCATCCATTCATCCATCCGTGTGTCTGTCAGTCGGTCTATCTTTTCATTCATTCATCAATCCATCCACCCATCCATCTGTGTGTCTGTTAGTCGGTCTATCTTTTCATCCATCCATCCATCCATCCGTGTGTCTGTCAGTCAATCTTTACATTCATTCATCCATCCATCCATCTATCCATCCACCCATCCATCTGTGTGTCTGTCAGTCGGTCTATCTTTTCATCCATCCATCCATCCACCCATCCATCCATCCATCTATCTATCTATCTCTGCCTGTCTTTCTGACTGCCTGTCTAAATATCCGTCTCTCGACCTTTTCGTCATCTTCTTGTCTGTTTTTTTTTTCTATCTATTTCTGTCTATCTATCATACTCGAAGTTTTGAGTCTCCTATAAGGAATAATGCAATACCACATCAGAACACATCATATACGTCTGTGTGTCTCCAACTTTATAGTAAGAGTTTGGAGAAGAACCACACGGTAAAGTTGGGCGTCCACATACTTTTGACCTAAACGTGTATGTGACCTATATATAACCTTGAAACCAGTGAAGCAGCTGCGAGGTCGTACTGTACGTGAATAAATGGAGGTTGCTCTCGTATAAGTGTAGAGGAACCAGTGGAATATGGAACGTGAGACTGTGTGACTGTGTGTGTGTGTGTGTGTGTGTGTGTGTGTGCGTGTGTCTCCTGAGTGAGGTTTGCGGTGTTGTCTCTGGGTGTAAATTCTGCTTCTC
This sequence comes from Silurus meridionalis, assembly GCF_014805685.1. NCBI lineage: Eukaryota > Metazoa > Chordata > Actinopteri > Siluriformes > Siluridae > Silurus > Silurus meridionalis. The sequence goes on along the minus strand of NC_060912.1, from coordinate 972,015 downwards.
CACACCGCAGTTGGATATGAATATGAAAAGACAAGCGTCAGAACGATTACACGCGTATCTTGCGCGAAAGCGGCCGCTTCGATGCGCTCTGACACTCCGTGTGAACGAGACGGGTGCTCGACATGCTGCTCGTCTCGGAATCCTCGTGAGCGCTCAGGAGAAGCTTCACGTTAAATCTGAGCACAATATGGGGTTCTGTGAAGGAGCACATTCTTCTCCAACCCCTGTTACTTTGAGGCCTGGCGCAGACCCTGAACGCTGTCCAAGCATGGCAAATCAACTGTACAGCCCAAACCTGAGGCCCAGAATAACGCGCCTCACACACACACACACACACACACACACACACACACACACACACACACACACAGGACATGTATAAGACAGATTGTAGCATGCTATTTCTCGCAACTACACGTCTGTGCAGAGTCTCAGAGAGAATCATCATTGAGTTTAATCACCTTTGGACTAAAGTCAACATACTTGAGTAGGAATATATAGAGGAACTGAAATTCTTCAGCTTTTCTTTCTATCTACCTTTCTCTCTCTCTATCGGTTCGTCTATCTACTTATCTCTGTCTATCTCTCTTTCACTGTTTGTCACCATCTGTCTAAATATGTATATATCTCTGTATATCTATCCATCCAGCTATATTTTTATGCTTGTCATTCTTACTGTCTGTGTAAAGAACTGCCTCTCTATCCGTCTATCCATCTGTCTGTCTGTCTGTCCGTCTGTCTATGTAGTTCCCGCAGCTCATTGACTCTGAGATCCAGGTACAGAAACCAACGTCGGCCGTGTGAGGTGTAGCCAGTAATCAGTTATGTTTGGGTTCATGGTGGTGCTTCAGATAAATAAATAAATAGATCGATAGATCGATAGAAAGACGGACAGAGGATCACTATCTACCAGAAATAATCCACACAAGCCGGAGAGCAGGATCTGCAACCGAAACCGAGCCGCTTCACGTTTAAAAACGTGACCTTGTTGACTTGTTGTTTTCTCCACACAAATGTTTATTGCTCTATTTTCAACTACTTATTTGAGTTCTCGAAACCTCTTTGTCAGCAGACGACCCCTGAACAAGAGAGTATTGATTCGCCCGCCCTCACAAACATCTGACAGACTGAACCGGACCGTGCACAGACCCCCGGGGGAATTTCTCGTCTGATGGACGATATGACTTGCAGATGATGTTCATTTGTCCTGCATATTTATGGGCCAATGGAGAGAAGAAGCTTCCAGATCACAGTACGCAGTTAGTATAGTACAAGCTCGAGATACAATACATCAGCAGGACCAAACAGATCACCACGCAAGCGTCCACTATCTGAACGCCCACTACGGAGTAAAACCAGCAGCATTAAACAATCCAGAGCACCGTGGTCCTACCTGCAGTTTGGAGGAGGGTCGAGAGTGATCTCCGCGAGCTCCTTCTGAATCCTGCAGGAGAGAAAACAAAGGGGTTCAGATTAAATATCTAACTGACATATTATTATTATTCTCAATCTCGTACACATGGTTTGGAATATTTATCACATGATGAGTTTAATATATCTGGCCACGCCCCCTTTTTTAACCAGCGATCGTAATCTTCTAAGCTTCCAAAGCCTTAAAAAACGACCTTAACAACAAAGTCACCATCTGACCAATCAGATTTGAGAATTCAATTGAGCCATTGTAATAATAAATTGCTGTTGCATTGTGTTGTGTTGCTTTGCATTGTCTTGCATTGTGTTGTGTTATGTCATGTTGTGTAGCGTTGTGTTGCATTCTGTTGCATTACATTGTGTTGCGTTGTATTGTGTCGTGTTGTGTTGTGTTGCGTTGCATTGTCTTGCATTGTGTTGTCAAGTTGTGTAGCGTTGTGTTGCGCTGCATTCTGTTCCATTGTATTGTGTTGCATTGTGTTGCGTTGCATTATGTTGTGTTATTTTGTATATGCTTGTAGTGTATCTTTAATTTAGCAATCTTGCAGGTTTGTTTTGGGGCAGCAGGCGGCACGTAAACACGAACGAGCTCCAGAGCAGTGAGAACACGGGACCAGCAAAATCTTCCACTTACATAATCAAGCAGTAAACTACCGCAGCGCAAACGCACACACACACACACACACACGCGCGCACACACACGCACACTCACACTTCCTCTCTGCTGAGTATGAAACAATGAGGGTCATTATTTCCAAACAGCCCTCGACAGCAACTATACAATAATCTCCTGTAGTTTTATTGAACGTCGAGTGTAGACGGACATTCGAGTTCTGATTATTGATTTTGAATATCTCGCAATAAAACGGGGGTTCGATCGTCCAGACGCCGTTAGGAAGCCACAGAGGAAACACTCCCGGCTTGGCAGCAGGACACAGTGCCGTATTTAACACCTCGGGATCGAGCGGCGTTCTGCGAGCTGCACTGCTGCTGTAATGCGATAGCAGGTTTTCCTGAGACGGCACATTTCTGGGTTCCAGGAGCTGGACAGGGGGGAAAAGCCAGGGGCCACTGATGAAGAGATTTTATTACACTGGCTTTTGCACTCACATTTCTAACACACAGTGCAGCTTCCAGGACCTGCTTTAAACAATCTCGCCAAAAAAAAACATAATAACAAAAGGAAGACGTCAAGCAGGGTCTATTTTTATATCACGGCGATGTTGAGTTCTTGAATCTGTTCGGTGGGTTTTGGGGGGTGTGTGCGGTGGATTTCCTTCAAAAGCAGCTTGAAAGAGGACATGGTTCTATGGATAATTGCTGATCGGAATGTTTTCAGGAATTGGTGATGTCATGAGGAGTTCCGTACGGAGACTTTTTTTGAATCCTTTTTAATTTTACTTTATTGAACAAATATAGATTTTTTTCAAGAAAAGGAAAAGAAAGAGGGATTCTAGCTGCTGTAACTGTTAATGCGACTATAAACATCCATTTATTAATAAATTCAAAACTGTAATCACTGACAGATTGCTGTTTTCATTTATTTTACACATTTTGGCGTACTTCTGTACTCCCTCCCTCCCTCCCTCTCTCTCTTGTTTTTCTCTCTCTGTTCTCTCACTCTTTCGCTCTGATCTCTCCCTCTCTCGCAAAAGAGTCAAAGCCACTAAAAGATTTCGGTTTTCAGCTTCAGTGAAGATGTGGGCAAGAGGCAGAAAGAGTCTTCACTCCCTCTTTCTCCACATTATCCCTCTCTCGCCTCTCTTTCACATTCTTGCTCTCCCTCTCCTCTCATTTTCTCTTCTCACATTCTTCCACTTCCTCTTCTCTCTACTCCCCCTTCCTCTCATTCTGTCCCTTACACTTTCTCCCTCATTCTTTCTCCTCTGCTTCTCATCTCTCGCTCCTCTCATCCTCCCTCCTTTTCCTCCCATTCTTCCTCCCTCTTTCACATTCTCCTCTCTCTCTCTCCTCTCCTTTTACATTCTCCTCTCATTCTTTCACATTCTTCTCTATCTCCTCTCATTCCCTCTCCTTTCTTTCACATTCTTGTTGAATAAATGTCACATGGTGGTACAGTGGTTTTAGAAGCTCGGTGTTCCTCAGTGGATACTTGTGAAGTGTTTAAAGAGTGTAAAGGAGAACATCTGATGTCTCACCTCTTGGCACTGGTGGAGAGTTTAGCGGGAGTCTTGCTGGAGAACTTGGCCTCCTTTTTCTTTGGTGGAGCCTGTTCCCTTTCTCTCTCTCTCTCCTCCGGCTGCACCGACGAGGCCACGTCTCTCTGTTCCACGTCAGAACTGCCTCCGCTCGTGTTGGGACTGTCGTCTGGCCTCGGCTGGACCTCACTGGACATTCTGAACAACAAACAAACAAATAAATAAAGGTTATTCAAACATGCCGTGGCATGAAGACCAAACCCTTTTGGGGGTTCACACACTCACACTCAGTGTTTACATTAGATACGATGTTTGTCAAAAGTATTGGGACACCCGACTTTTCCAACCGCATGTGGTTCTTCATCAAACACAAACTTGGAGGCACACAATTGTGCAGAAGATCCATGAAGATTTGCAAAATCTAGTAGAAAATCTTCCCAGAAGATCAAAGGTTTATTATAACAGCAACACTGGGGACTCAATTTGGAACGAGAAGTTCAAAGAACCAGAGAATCTTATGCTCGGGTGTCCACAAACTTTTGCAAATACATTGTAAGGGAAATGTCTATGCAGCAAAGAAGCTGCTGCAAGATCCGAATAGCAGATAAGGGAGTTTTAAAAATAGCTGCTCGGCAGACTTATGAAATCCAGTTGTCAGAAATGCAGCACTTCCCCAAACAGTCCCGTATGACGATCAGTCGGCGTGTCATCGAACTGTCCTCGACGTGTCATCGTCGTCCGAATACGGCTCTAAAAATAACGTCGTCTGCACGTGTTATTAAATCAGCCGCTCTTAAACACATCAGGTCTTTAAAGGGCACAAGCTTGGATATTGCTCCAGAATCAGATGGCACGAGAGCTTCTCGAGAAGGTCTGATTATTTCGAATCTCCAAATTCAAGTGCGGTTTTCGCTCTTGAAAGGAGGAAAAGTTCTTCAAGCCAGTGGAATAATCGTGAGAGAAGTCCAATAAATGTAATCAAGATTGATGGAACTTGAACCATTACAATGCTCCTGTGCACAATGGCAGCTCCATGATGCTTTATGTAGGTTGGAGTGGAAGATCTTGAGTGGCCTGCTAGAGTGGAGGTTATTGTGACAGCAAATATTGCGTATAAAAAGTTTTTCTTTTGATAACAATCTCAAATACAGAAGATTCCTCAGACAGGCTCGTGACGGAGCGTGATTAGAAATCCTGCCTGAATTTCTAGATCTTACTTATCTTCAATAAGCACTGTGGACCCCTAGGGTGATCCTAAGAACACACACACAGATGTAGATGCTCATTCTCACACTGAAATTCATGCACCAGAAATTTGACACACATCCACCTGAGGTTCAGGATCGAACCTGCAAACTTAGAAGCCTATAGAAGTATAAATGACTTTTCAATCTTTTCGACATCTTGCTACACACACACACACACACACACACACACACACCACCCTCCTGGACCTCAGTAGCGAGTGTGAACCTGGTCTAATCACATGAAGACTCGGACGGTTGAATGCAGTGTTACACCCTTCTGTAGTGTGAATCCTTGTTAGCGTGTATTAATCCGAATTGCACAGGATGTTACGTCGTATTGCATCAACTCGTGTGGAAAATCTGTTTAATCCGCCTCTGAAGTCACGGCTTTGTGAGATGTAACAGTAAAAGGGTAAAAAAAGAACCTTCTTGTGTCCAGTGTGAAGTGAAGAGGATGGAGAGAAGGAGGAGGAGGAGGAAGAAGAAGAAGAGAAGGTGGAGAAAAGAGGGTGAGGGGTGTTTATTTATTTAGAAACGAGCTTGAATGCCCTGCAGGTCAGATCACATGCGATCGGATCACGTCGTTCAGACTGAGTTTTTACACAATGACATAACCGAGACTGGGATTAGTCACGTCACGTGACCTTTAATGCGCCTAATGTGGGTCTTTATTATCTGGTAACAACCCCCCCCAACAGTGTGTGTGTGTGTGTGTGTGTGTGTGTGTGTGTGTGTGTGTTCTTTTTTTGTTAATGTTACCATCAGAATCCAGAACGGATATTTTGTAGCTCGTGCTGCACCGGAACCGCGCGGATACATTTGGATACATTTCATCCCTCTGATCTGTAAACAAGGCGATCCTTTGATCAAACCGACAATGACCATCACACTCACACACACACACACACACACACACACACACACACACACACGATGCCCCCAGCTACACAAAATCATTTTTTACGTTGACAAGCTGCCTCTTTGTTAATTCGCTCACGATACAAACACGCTCTTAATAGCCCTCTACACACACACACACACACACACACACACTCAGCTATCGGTCGGTCGGTTTTCAGGAGCCACTCACGCGCCACAACACCGGATTTTATTACCTGTCAGCGATGAGAGCAGAACGCGTCGGAAATTTCCTCAATCAGGCGGAAAACCTCAGCTGGGGGCGAACACTTACGGGTTCCACTAATAAATCTGTGTTTTCATGCGTGTAGAAAAAAGGAAATCCGCTGATCGGTGTGTCCGAGTTTCACTACCGACACCGAGGAGCCTCTACCGCCGAGAGAGAGAGAGAGAGAGAGAGAGAGAGAGAGAACCAGAGAACCGCCTCCCTCTGTCCCTCCCTCCTTCCTTCCTCCTTCCTTCCCTCCGCGAGCACGCGCAGCGTGTGTGTGTGTGTGTGTGTGTGTGTGTGTAAGAATCAGGTTTCTTGGTTTGTTTACTAAACCACAGCTTTAAACAAACAAGCAAATAAAACAAGTATATATGAGAGAAGAACAGAGGAGATCTCTGACTGTCATGAAGAAAACAAGATAGATAGATAGATAGATAGATAGATAGATAGATAGATAGATAGATAGATAGATAGATAGATAGATAAACTGAAATATATCAGACTGGTTTTCATTTCACTGCTGTTGGAACGTTCCTGTTGGAGTTCCATCAAGACAATGTTCCCGTGTGCACGAAGATCTGCTTTCCATGGGTTGGAGTGGACGATCTCCTGCTCTAAACCCTATTGAAAACCTTTGGGATGAACGTGAACGCTGACTGCAGCCAAGACCTCCTCATCTTCTCACCTTCATCACTACCTGGCTGAATGATCCCAAATCTCCAGAAAATCTAGAGGAACATCTTGGAATGGTTCAGCGCTCCACTGTCTTGAGTTGTATCTGTATATCAAATGTGTAAAATCTGTTACTCCGGTGTACAAATCCTTTATTTATTTATTTATTTATTTGTTAATATACGATTGTATTTATTTCAAAGCGATTGTGATTCTGATATTCAGTAAAGAAAAGTGATAATGAATGTCAAGGAGGTTCAGAGGAGAGACTTCGGCCCTGCTCCTGCTCCTGATCCTGCTCCTGGTCCTGTCCTGCTCCTGCACCACTTCAGATTCAAGTGTCACTCGAGTTTCCACACTTGTGTCATTAAGCACAAAGAGCTAAACACGTCTCCAGAACACCAGAGTCAGTCCAGATTTCAAGCCTTATATCTGTTCCTGCTTCTCCTCCATGACCGAACCCCTTCTCACTGGGACGACCTTGCTGATTAGTTTCCTTCTCTCTCACGATGCTCTTCTCCATTTTGCTTCGTTGGGGCTCATTAGGTGGATTGAATAATTCAGCTATTATAATATAACACAATATAATGAGAGTGGAACATACTTGTGGTGGCCTGGGAAACCCCTTCACACCTACAAGATATGAATTTATACAGGATTTCCTGAACTGACACGCATTTCTGTTATCAGTCTCAATCACAAGTAATGTTTTTCACTTTTAGAGAGAAGATAAGGTGGAAAGATAAGAGGCCTGAAGTGCTGTCAGGGTTCACATTCATCCCAAAGTGATTAATAGGGTTTTTTTAAGCAGGCCACTCAGGATATTAGACTCCAACTCAGATCTTCATAGTACTGGCTTTGTGCACTGGGGCATTGTCAAGCTGGAACAAAGTTTAAATCTCCTAATTCTCATGTAAAGAGAAAAAAATTATTTGCTCACACATCCAAAGACATACAATTGTGTCCCTCCAACTAAGAACTTCATAAGCTTGGAAAAGTCCCGTGTCTCAATACTGTATACACCAATAGATGTCCCTATAATGTATATTAAACTCAATTTTGTTCATTTGATATATATGTTGATCTTATTACTCTGAGGTTCTTTCCTTTTTCAGAAAGAACTTTAGAATAGTGACGTCACACGCAATGTGCTCAAATATGACATGTTATATAATAATGACCACAAGGGGGCGGTTTCCACTATGACAACTAATCAAACGTTTTATTACAACAATAAATATCGTTTCTCTATTTCTATAAATATATAAGTCTATACATTGTTAAAATATTGAATCATTTTGATTTTTTGAGTTTGACTTTTTCAGCTTGATGAAACTCCACCCCAGACCACAAAGTCAGAGGTGAATAATTGTGTAGGATGTCTTATAATATAGTAGAAATTTCCCCTTCACTTGAACTTGGAGACCCAAACCTGTTCCAGCATGACAATGCCCCTGTGCACAAAGCCTGCTCCATGAAGATCTGCTTTACATGGGTTGGAAGATGTGGAAGATCTGCTGCTTCAGTAGAATTTTAAACCCTATTTTATACTTTGAGATGAATGTGAACGCTGACTGCACCCCAGGCCTCCTCACATTTTCACCTACATCACTTCCTGACTTTACTAAAAACCCTTGTGGCTAAATGAATCTCCAGAAATCTCCAAAATCTAGTGGAACATCTTCCCAGAAGAGAAGATTCGGGCTTATTATAAGAGTAAATAGAGACTAAATGTGGAATGCATTGTATATATTTGTGTATGTGTGTATATTTCTTATGATTTTTATTTTTCAGAACAAAGTACATTTAAAGAATTTAGTATGTAAAGACACTTTATAAAGTATTAATTCTTCAGTTTTTCTCACAAATTCCCATGTTCTCAACATGACCATTCCATAAGACAAACAAAACAAACAAACAAACAAAAACAAATAATGAATGGCTAATGATTGAAAACAATAAAAAATGAATGAATAAACGAACAAACAAAGAAACAAATAAACCGAAATGTATGTAACCCGAACAAAAATGTAAATAGAATAAAATAATAAAAATAAAAGGAAGGGAGGCTCCTCAAAGAGGGAGAAGTGCATTTTCACGTTGTAGACTATTAAAGAATCGAATCTATTGCAATTTTTTACGAATATAAATATATTTCTATGTAAAATAGTTTTTAAACACATGACCCCCGGAACGCTATTGCGCCCTGCCTCGTGTTTCATCCCGGTTGTATTTGCACGCCGGACCGACTTCCTGACTTCGTTACACGCACGTATGCTAGCTAAACAACACGGCTAGTTAAGGAAACTGGGATCTGGTCGAGTCCGTGATTTTTTTAAATATTATTTCTGTTATTAACGCGGACACCGCGGGCATGGAGCACATTTTGGAGCAGCAGCGTCGTTACCACGAGGAGATGGAGCGATTAATGGACGCTAAAACAAAGGAGATGCTCCACAAGAAGACGACGGTGCGTAGAAATGGCGTTCGGTGGGATGTAATTGCTTGTTTTGATTCATGTACGTTCACAAACCTGATAGGAAGGGTTTAAGGTGTGAGAAGTGAATTTCCTCAGATTATACGCCCAAAGGTTTTGTGGTGGACACCAGATTATGGGAAATATGTGTCCACCGAGGAGACACAAGTGTAGAAAACATCTTTGTTGGTTGTAAAAGTACTATTTTCATTCACTGGAGCTTCCAAACCCCTCCAGCATCACGAGTGTGGAAGATCTGGAATGTACTGCACACATCCCTGACCTCCTCAAACACACTGAACATCTCAAGGATGAACTGGAACACCAAAGAAACTATTTTACGTCCTTTATATCAGACCCTGAATGATCATAATCCATACAGAATCTTCTAGACAACCTTTCCAAAAGAAAAACACAGCAAAACAGGGAATTAATGGTGTCCACATACTTTTGGCTGGCAGACGGCATCATATCACACTTCTTTCAGGTGATCCTTTTAATGCTTGTGTGTGTTTTTTCCCCCAGTTGCGTGACCAGATTAATTCCGATCATCGTACGCGTGCCATGTTGGACGTAAGTCTCCAGTCGTACACTTTATTCCATATCAATCTGTGCTTTGATGTGCGTTAAACCTGGACCTTTTCTCCATTTGTCCTTTATACAGAGGCACATGGAAGTGAGCGGCAACCTCAGAGATGCCTATGAAGACAAGGATGGGTGAGATTCTCATTTTTATTTTCCTCTTCTTTCTTCAAAAATACCCCATTAATAAATCAGACCCCCGGGTCCCACCCATGCCGCATTCCCTTTTAATAGAATAAAAACTCAGGATTAAACACTTGCTAATGAAAGTGAAGGTAAAATCGAATCCTTTTTTTCCCCTCTCACGATTTTCCGAGACCAGTCTGAGGAAGGAAGAGCTGAGCGCCATATCCGGGCCGAACGAGTTCGCCGAGTTCTACAATCGTCTGAAACACATTAAGGAGTTCCACAGGAAACATCCGAACGAGGTACAGCACCTCCATCCTTCTTTTACACATAAAATAAATAACAAAACCCCTCACACACACCTTCTCTTCCACACACACAGATCTGTGTGCCCATGTCGGTGGAGTTTGAGGAGCTGATGAAGGCTCGGGACAACCCCAGCGAGGAAGCGCAGAGTAAGCAAGGCGTAAAATATGTAGAATCAAGTTATGGAGAATATCACATGTTTTCAGGAACCAATCAAAACGCTGCGTGAAGTGAACGGATTCACTACATATTTACATGCACTTTACTGTCATGTAAATATGTAAAACTTGTTGTTTTTTTGCTTGTTGTTTGAACTATTGAATTATACATTGAATCCAATTGGTCAGAAGGTAATGATTTAATAATTTTTTTTTATCTCAATGTGCTTGTTATGATCTGTTATCGCTTCTATAGCGACAGATTAATAATAATTATCCTGTCTTTCCAGATCTTGTCGAGTTCACCGACGAGGAAGGATACGGCCGTTATCTAGACCTTCACGACTGCTACCTCAAGTACATCAACCTAAAAGGATCTGAGGTACAGATTCAGCTCGCTTTCTAGAGCGTGGATTTTTTCTTCTTCTTTCAACTATATAACGTCGTGCTCTGTTTCCAGAAACTGGAATACGTCTCGTATCTGTCGTCCTTCGATCAGCTCTTCGATATCTCCAAAGACAGGAAGAACGCAGAGTATAAAAGGTGAGTTGTTTGTACCGCGTTTGCTTTCCGTACTGAGCAAAAGTATCGGGACACCTGACGTTGAGTGGAAGATCTTCAGTGGCCCGCTGCAGAGATGTAAACCCTTTTGAACACCAAAAAAAAAACCCCACAGGGGTTGATTGTGGAACGGGATGTTAGTCAGGTGTCCACAAGCTTTTATTCCATGTCATGTACGTTTGTAATGGTGTGTTGTTCTGTGCAGGTATTTAGAGATGCTCCTGGATTACCTGCAGGGTTACACAGACCGGGTGAAGCCTCTACAGGATCAGAACGAGCTCTATGAGAAAGTGCTGAGCGACTTCGAGAAGAAGTGGGAGAACGGGACGTTTCCTGGCTGGCCGGTGAGTTCCCTCACGTGTACTGTGTATGTTTCATTTGTTTGGAAATAATATTCCAGGATGGATAATCTGAGTGTGTATGTGTGTAACAGAAAGAGGCTAGCAGTGCTCTGACCCACGCTGGAGCTCATCTGGATTTATCTGCCTTCTCCTCTTGGGAGGTAAAACTTTAAATTATTATGTAAATACTTTTGCACACCATTATATGCAGTGATTAAAGAAACCAGCAGGTGAAGACGTCAGTAACTGATCATGTGACTGATTTTAGGAGTTGGCATCACTTGGTCTGGACAGGTTAAAGTCTGCTCTCATGGCTCTGGGATTGAAGTGTGGTGGGTAAGTGTCTCTGTGCGAGTGTGTCTCCATGCATGCGAGTGTGTCTCTGTGTGTGTCCCCGTGCGTGCGAGTGTGTCTTGACGTGTGTAAGTGTGTCTCTGTGCGTGTCCTGTGACTGTGTGTGTTTGTGTGTCTTTGAGTAGGCACATGTTCAGTGATTTCCGCATATTATGTGTATAACGTTCTATTTCCGGCTCTTCAGCACGCTCGAGGAACGAGCACAGAGGCTGTTCAGCACAAAAGGAAAATCTCTGGAGTCACTGGATCCTTCTCTGTTCGCCAAAAACCCGAAAGCCAAAGGACCAAAGAAGTATTGTTTCAGACATTTATTTTCTAAATCCTCTTAAGTTTAATACATCGTGACTCGAGACTCACAATATTCACGTGTTCACAGGGACACGGAACGGAACAAGGAGATCGGATTCCTGGAGGCCCAGATCTACGAATATGTGGAGGTTTTGGGGGTAAGTGGGATCAGATATCGCTATTAGATAATATTTCTGATTAAAACTTGCACTTTTGGAGCACGATTGCATTGATGACGTTCCTTGCTGATCCTGCAGGAGCAGAGGCAGCTGACGCACGAGAACGTCCAGAGGAAGCAGGCGAGGACGGGAGAGGAGCGCGAGGAGGACGACGAAGAGCAGCCGAGCGAAAGCGAGAGCGAAGACGAGGACAACGAGATCATCTACAATCCCAAAAACCTGCCGCTGGGCTGGGACGGCAAGGTCAGGAGTGTGTGTGTGTGTGTGTGTGTGTGTGTGTGTGTGTGTGTGTGTGTGTGTGTGTGTGTGTGTGTGTGGAGAGACTTAGAGAGCTCTTGTGTCGTGCTGAATTTGGATTTTTACACATTTATCACATGTAAAAAGGGCAAATTTGTTGTTATAAGTTGAAATCTGTATAAAAACGTTTTTTTTTGTGTGTGTAATCCTGTCCCTTCAGCCCATTCCATACTGGCTGTACAAACTCCACGGCTTAAACATCAACTACAACTGTGAAATCTGTGGAAACTACACGTACCGAGGACCCAAAGCCTTCCAGAGACACTTTGCCGTGAGTACATACCTCATTCAACTTTCTCTTTCTAGTTCAGGTTCATGAAAGAGTTCTAAAACACCTACTGACCAATCAGAAGTGAGAACAGCACCTTCGTTATGAATTCATTATTTGGATTATGAATGATCCTCTGTCTCTATGTATTGCTGTATTCTAAACCATTCCTGCGATTTCTGTATGGTGCAGGAGTGGAGACACGCACACGGCATGCGCTGCCTGGGAATCCCGAACACCGCCCACTTCGCCAACGTCACCCAGATCGAGGACGCCGTGTCCCGTGAGTCCAATTCCTGCTTATTTCTTACTGTTCAGAATATATACACGTGTGTGTTTACACTATTTGGACAAAAGTTTGTGGACATCTGACTAAGATTGGTACGCGCTTCTTTTGGAATAAATAAAGAAGACTGGTTTCTTCTTATTGTCTTTTAAAATAGTTTGGTCCAAGCTGAAGTCCCAGAAGGCCTTAGAGAGGTGGCAGCCAGACACAGAGGTGAGGAACTGTCTTACATCCTCTATTCACCACACACACTGGCGTTCCATGTCTTCCTATTTTTTACCCTGTATCACTTTAATCGTCCATTTCCTTCTCTTTTTTTTCTCTTCTTTTTTCAGGAGGAGTATGAAGATTCCAGTGGAAACGTGGTCAACAAGAAGACCTATGAGGATCTAAAGAGGCAGGGGCTGCTGTAGATGATCAAAGAAACGCACCATTCCACTAAGACCCCCTACACCTACACAGTAGAAAATGTCCTGGAGGACTCCGTATGTCTGCTTTTTTTTTTTTTCTTGGCCGATTGGATATGTCTTTTCAAAAATACATTTGTATGTTTTTATAATTAGAATATTGTTCATTTGTGCATTCTGTGAAAGAATGAAACGGGTTTACGTTTCCTTACTAAATAAATCTGAAAAAACCTCTGTGCGTTTCTCTGTTCGAAGAGATCTAGAAAAGTGTGTATTTAGCTATAGAGTCATAACGGTTCAGGTCTGGAGTTCAAGCCCTGGTATTACCAAAGTGCCACTCTCAGGGCCCCGTAAGCAAGGCCCTTAACCCTGTATGCTCCAGGGGTGCTGTATGAATCTGACCCAGCTTCCTAACATTACTGGGATATGCAAAAAAACAATTTTCCCTCTGGGATTAATAAAGTATTTTAAAATTCAAATAATATTAATAATAATAATAATAATAATAATAATAATAATAATAAAGTGAATATTATCTGTCATTCCACTAGGGGGCGGAATCGAGCCACGGACTCATCGCCTCACCAGTGAAACATTCAGTGAAATAAAATATTTGGAGGCATTTTTTTGAACAACAAATTGCATCTTTATAATGTGCTTAGAGCCGGCGTGAAGGTGAGGGGGCACGGGGGAGGTTGTTGTGCCCCTACACAGTCTTTAATTCATTTAATATACATCAAGAATCATTTAAAATAAAAAACACAAAACATTTAATCATTTATAATGTAATAAAAATGACAAACTACAGATATTTATATTTTTTATGAAAATAAACCTGTTTCTCGTTAGTTATGTTCCGGCGCCGGCTTTGTATAAGTGCATCGAGGAGTTACTGATATATTAATGGTTTAATAAATTGCGTTTACGTCATGAAAACTCCAGACAGGAAGTAAGACGAGGTCAGGATTGACCTGAAACACCAAATGCATTAAGTGTTTAATGATTTATTTCATTGTGTTCAGTTTCTGAATCAATCTGCCAACTTCTCGACTGCAGAAGACAGTTTGATTTATAGCACTGCGTCTTGGTTATGCAATAAAGTGGATGAGTTTTCAGCGCCTCTTTGTGCACCGGGGTGCTGCACCGAAACTGCTGACAGCAGCCGCAATCTTTCACACAGCTCCAGAAAATACTGCAACTCGAGGAGACGAATGACTTCAACGTTACTGATCAATTCAGTCATATTCAGCGCAGTACGCCGTGTCTTCATCTCTAAACATAAACACATCAGGCTATGATTAGATCAGGACAATGATGCTACCTTTTTTTTTGGTTGTACTTATTTTATTTATAAAACAGTCGAGTCACGATGAGAACATCCAGGTTACAAGGAATTATGAGCTCCCAGAGTTCCTAATAAAAGACAGAGAGCCTATAAAATAATACGGTCGACTGACATTAGCCCCTAAAATTCTCATAAATATTCAGACAGAGGTCAGAGGAACAATAATGAAGCTTGCTCAAACCATTAAACCATGCTGAATAGAAAATGTTGGGTTTATATGAGTTGCGATAAACATGACATGGAATCCTGGTTTGGTCCAATCACAGCAGCCATTGCTCTTTCTCCTTACTGAACTGTTCAGCCCACTTCTTGGTGAGCTCCAGGTAAAGATCTGGCTCGTAGGGCTTGTAGTCCAAATACAGACGCGTGGCGGTCTTCTTAGGAACGGCTCTTTCGATCTGCGTCCCTTCGTGCCACTCGTTAAACGACGTGATGGTGATGATATCCGGTCTCACCGACAACGCCGCCTGCAACGAGGTCTCGTAATAGCGTCCGTTGACTCGGTTGCGCGTGTTGTGGTTGTTCCACGGACGAACAGCCGTGTCCACGTAACCGGGCCCGGCGCTGGGCATGAACAACAGGTTGTTTCCGTCGCAGAACTCTTTGATGGTCTTCCAGTTCTGATGAGAGGAGCCGTAAGAGAAGCCATTAGACGCAAAGTAGGTGTACATGCCGTCGAAGCCGCCTGCCAGGATGTCCTGCTTGTGACGTTCTTCGACGACGAGGCCGATGAAGATCCCGTCGTAAGGCGTTCCTCGAAGGCTGTGGGAGCCTCTGGTGGTCAGCAACTCAGCCCAGGATTCGGGTGGGATCAGGTACGAGTCATAGACATAAAACAATGGGAGGATTCGCCCTGTGCTGGACTTGAATCTGTAGAAAGCGTGATGATTTCCATACCTGCATGAAGAAAAAAATTCAACTGTATTGTAGCTCAAACATTCGTGTAGTCCAGTGAAACCTGGAAATAGTGACCTTTAAAAGCTTTTTCTGTCTGGATGAACGTCACTGTACCTGTACTAGCAGTTTTCCCTGCTAACTTCTCATAGGTTCAGCATGAAGATCACTCAAAAACATCTAGAAAATTTCTAGAAAAAGCTTTGAAACATGTTTCGAGGTGAACATTTCCTCCCTGTAAACTAATAGCTGATAATTGTTACCCTCAGCCTGGTCTTGGATTGGTTTTCTGGCAGATGGCATGAACAGCAGGGGCCCAGAGGGTGGCAGTAGTGTCTGGTGTGTATCAGATGAAAGCAACTCCAAAAGAATCTTTCCCTGACATGAATTATTTATCTATTAATTTAAGATACACGTCCACTTCCTCTTATTTTAAAGAACTGTTCCTCAGCTGACCTTCTGACCTTCGAAAGCTCATTAGCTGTGGCTCGGATGTGACCTACTTGTCGACGATGTATTTGATGTTGTCATGCACGCTGAGGTCTGTCCGCTCTCGGTAAGGCTGGATGTGGAACGCCACCTAGAGACACAACACAGGTTGAGGAGAAACTTTGAATTGGTAAACATCATGCAACAAAAAATGTCTCCAAGCAGATTGGGTTTCTGTAGCTGGACACATGAGTGCTAGACACTGCTAGCTATAGTAGGTCAAGGCAACTGTACAATCGCACAACAGCATGGCTGAAGGTGAACACAAAAAGTGCTGCGTGAAAGAAGAACAACGGAGAAACAAGCGTGGATTTCGTTTAATATAAATCTTTTATTTTTAATATTTTGGAATAAAATCTTAATAATTTATGTGACCGAATCTGTTTATTTTGTTAGATTGGTCTTCAGAGATCACAGGATCAGTGATTGGTCTATAGCGTCAATGGGGATCAGTGATTGGTCTTTAAAACAAATGGGAACCAGAGATTGGTCTTTAGAGCCAATGGGGATCAGTGACTGATCTTTAAAAAAACTATGGGGATCAGTGATTTGTTTTTAGAGTCAATTGGGCCCAGTGATCAGTAATCGGTCGTTAGAGTGAATGGGGATCAGTGATTGGTCTTTAGAGTCGAAAGAGTGAAAGTTACACCACATGCGTAAATCCTCCATGTGGCTTATTTCGCTCATTGGGAAATGTGTACAATGGCTGTCTCACTTTGTATGAAACTGGAACTGACAACTACCTGTATGTTCAACACTGAACTCACACCTGAACTCCTTCCAGCCAATCACAATCCACTATTCACACTGACCCTGGGATAAATACATATAAAACACATAACACTTTAAATCCCATTTATTTCACATGTATGTGTTTATATGTGTTTCTTTAGTTTTGATATATTGTTATAAATTTGCTAGTGTTTTTTTAAACACTTGGAGATTTTTTAAGATCATCAAAACCACCACGAAGTCACTGATACACTCATCTGAGCAGCACCAATCTGCAAGAACGCTCATATTGTGTAAAGGGAGGGATAACAGAGACAGGAAAATGAAACCAAGGGATCCCTATAAATATAGTGAAGTGGGGGACACCTACTGATTTTCCAATGTGTCACTGCTGAAATGTCCTTGCAAACTGTTTCCATGGCAATGCTTTTTTTTTTCTTCACGTCCTTGAAGTTGCTTTTAGTTGTAAATGATGAAATACAGTTTAATCTGGATTCCCTTCAGGTCCATTAAAGCCACGAAGAAATAAAAAAAATGTCAAAACCATCTGTAGTCTAATCGATTAGACCGAATCAGAATCATCTCTCTTTCTGTCTAACGTTCAAGACTTTTCCTGTCTTTCTCTCTCATGAACTGTCTCACTTCCTTTGGGTATGAAGGAAGAAAGCTCATTTGATGGAACACGACAGACGGCCACGCTCTTCTAGAGCATTTACCAAATGAAAGGTTGTTCTCCTGTATATCTGTCAAATCATCTTCAGGCTCAGGACTCTTTTTCATCACTTTCATATCAGTGTTTCTGCCTATTCACAGTTTAAATCACTATGCATCCTGAATCTATTGGTCTGGAGGTTTACTGGAGGTTCATTTGCAAAACATTTCCTTTTTTCAATTGTGATTTGATTTGTTCCGAATTCTGCACAGTTTTTTTTCCTTTTATAAGCCTAATTATTTTTTAGTTCTCAAATCCCAAACACAGAACCAGCCTGTGTGCAGAAATACGCAATCATGTGGTCATCATAAATACTACAAAAATGTTTTCATGAATATAAAATGATCAGATGGAGATGATATACAGTATACAATATATGAACATGCACTAATATTTTTTTATGACCTTTTAAAAAAGTAAAAAAATAATAAAGTAGAAGTGAAGACGTGTCGCTCACCAGTTACCTTGAGACTGTGCCTATGGGCAGCGTCCATCACGGAAGGCACCAGATCCTCGGTGGGTTCTCCGTGTTCATCTGCCACACTGGGTGGATACCAAGAGAGGACGACTACTCCTGGCAAAATGCAGATGAATCGCTCTGTATTTGTGTATGTTCTGCTTATTTACATTTCTGCATTATCGAATCATTTTTGAATAACATTTTGAATTTTATCTTTGGAAACAGTAAATAATAAAGTAAAAATATTTAAATAAAATATTTATTTAAAAATTTTGGTTAAAAAAAATTAAGTTTGCAGATGAACTTTCAGAACTCAAGCCAAATTAATCACAACCATTAAAAAATGATATACAGTGTTAAGTTTTTGTAAGATACTTCACTGGTGGTTCTGGAGTCTAGGTCAAGAACACTGAGAGCAAGGTGACAAATTTTTTGGGGGGGAAACTGGAGAATTTAAAAGAAACCTATTGAAAAATAGGGAGACCATGCAGAGAACTTAAATGCAGACAGTAAACCGGATCGTGCCAGGAACCCTGGAGCTGTGAACTGGCACCACCATGACTCTCCTCAATAGCTGACCAAATAACCTCCTTTGAAACCTGTTTACCTGCAGCTGCCGCTTCGATTTGTGCCATATGTGACTCCAGGACGTTGGGCTCCCTCGAGCTGTAGGGTCCGAGCTCAGGATAGAAACTTGACGCAATGTCCTCTGGAGGATTGTGCCTTCCTTTGGGGTGACTGGCAGCTATTTTGGGATCCCAGTGTGGAACGAGGACATGGTCCCAATGAATGTAGCCATGGTCCACAGGAGGTGCACCGTACCACAAATAATAGAAGATGTGAACGTCGTAGAAGATGCTGTGCTCGTGGCCAGCTTTGGACAACACGACCTTGGTATCACTTACATCCATGTGGTTAGGTGCAGCTCGCCGGTCGGGTTTCCCACCCGCGAAGGGTGCGAGCTCCATCCCTGGGGCTAAATCTGAGAATCCGTCCGTGGGCTTAAGGGTCCTTAAACCCATCATGGTGCCGAAGATGAAAAGAGCAAAAAGGAAGAAAGCCACGCAGAACTTCCTGCGCAGACGAGACATTGCTGCTGTCTATGGTGCTGAAAGGCGCAGACTTTGAATAATAATAATAATAATTATTATTATTATTATAAGTTCAAGTTTGATTGATTTTGTTTAGCTTGTATTACTGTACATGCATTACTGAAAAAACAACAACAAGCAAACACAGGGTACGAGTTATTTCGTGCTCTATGCAGTATGATTATGAGGCGTCTGGATCTTCAGGGATGCTTCATGCAATCTAAAGGGGAAAAGGAGCTACAGATCTTTAGCTAATTTCAGTTAAATCCATCACACTTTTCCACCTCCAAAAGAATAAAAGCAGGATTTCCCTCACTCCCCGCGGACTCTTCTTCATTTTCATCCATCCACTGATCATTCCTCTGACGCTCCATCACCTTTTTTTCCTCCTCCTCCTCATCCGATTAAAAGCTGCTACAAATCTTTTTCTTGTCTCTCCTCCTTCCAGAGTCCTGGCCTTTGTGTTTATGCCAAATGTATGCAATGGATCAGCTTCATAAGGACTTCCGGTCCTCAAAGAAGAAGAGGATGGAAGATTTTTTCAGGAGGTTGTTTTTTTTTTCTTTTTCTTTCTCGTCTATATTTCAAAGCTGAATCGCAAATGCCTCTATTTTCCCCTAGCTAGGTGCACTTTCATGAGATTCCTCTATAGAAGGAGATGTAGTTCTCCATGTTGTGCACTTTGTGTCCAATAGAAGGTCATTTGGGATCCCACCATTTTCTTGTCGTTGAAAAGAGTAGCTGCGTCACTGCTTCCTCATTGGCTGAATCGTTTCTTAAAGGGGCGGGGCTTGTGAATCATCATCATCATCATCACCATAATTTAGAAATCATTCTTGATCTTCAGATTTATTTATTTATTTATTCAATAATTTAATGAAATATAAAATATTATAAATTTAATATTTATATATATATATATATATATATATATATATATATATATATATATATATATATATATATATTCATACATTAAATAAGAATATATATAAATGAAATACATTGTTCCAGTTCTTTTAAAAAATTAAGACATCTTCACCTTGACACTGAACATCTACATCTTTTCTATACTATGCTATTTTCGGGAGCCAACAATTTATACACCAAGGATATTTTTTGAATGCTAACTAATCTACAACGAGTGTTTTTGGACGAAGGATGAAACCAGAGAACCCTGAAGAAATTCTCGAAACACTTGGAGAACATAAGCAACCTGGAGCAACACAAAGCAATGGCATATGGAGGAAATCTGCAGGTGTGAGGCAAACATGCTCTCCACTCAGCTTCCCATGACAATAGGGGAACATGACAAACCGTATAACCTTTAGCACCATTTTCTTTCTTTCTTTTTTTTTTTTTTTTTACCAAATTTTAATTTTACTTAATTTTCATTTCTTTAAACTGCAGATTTTGTATTTATTTGTTTACAAAAAACATCAGTTCCAACCTACACGTGTGCACACGTGGACCACCTTATCTTTATTGATCTAGTTTCCCTGGTCCTGGAGGATGTGTATATGTATATATATTAAATTATATAAAATTATTATAAATGCACTAATGTCAGGTTTCATGAGATCTCAGGGGGGTCTATGATTCAAATCCAGTTCTGAATATTGGATAAAATCAGTATGCATTAAAATATAAATAGCCAGAGGAAATAGGTGTGGTCTAAGAGAAAATAGTGATTGACAAATAGAATGAATTTCACACTTAGAATCAGTGCAATAAAAAACCATTTTAGATGTAAAAAGTAAAAAAAAAACATATAAATATTATGAATAAGCGGAAATGTTCCTAGTGACCACCAGGAGGCAGTAATGTTCAAGAAGGCAGTGGTCCTGTCTTCTAGATTAGCCTTGAACAGGTTTCGAGCCTCCATCAGTGAACACCTTAACAATAATGATACTATAATGAATAAGTATCTGGTGATGAGGATGAGTCTGGTTCCTCTCAAGGTTTCTTCCTCATTAAGTCTCAGGGAGTTTTTTATTTGCCACAGTCGCCACTGGCTCGTTCATTATTCTATTTAATATTGTGAAGCTTTTTTGTGAGAAAGTTCACTGTTAAAAGTGCTATATACATATCAAATATAAGAGATATTAGATAATAGAAAAATATTTGTTTGATTTGTTCAATTTGTCGCAAACTTTACTTCTGATTTCCTGCTTTTTCTATAAAAGTGACAAAAAAACCCGATGATAAAAATGTATACAATAATCAAATTATCATTGTTGAGTGTTAAGATGATGTACTGATCTGTGTTTAAATAACATAAGGAAATCATTAAAAATTTGCACTTTATTATAATATTAAATGACGTCCTAATGCAGAGAATTAATTTTTAAATAGCTGTTTTCCTAAGCTTTAAACACAACAGTAGAAATATCTCGTAGTACAGACAGAATTGCATGGTGTTGAAGAACAAGTCTCTAAACATCCCTGCTCCAAAACAACACAAGTTCTTCTGTTAGAGACAAAAATGTCACATTTGAACTCCACAGAACTTTTATCCGGTCATTCAAAGTTCAATTGTCGTGTGTTTTTGCCCTTCTTTTGAGCTTGTTGCATTTTCAAACTTTTCACAGGCTCTGAAAATGTATTCTTTTTCAGAATGTCAAAATCAAATGTCCTTATAGAGACTTACAAATGTGCATTGTAGTTTCTTGGGATCAAAAAGAAACTACACTTAGATCACCAGGCCAGCATTGAGCTAAAGTCCTGTATGTTGGATGAGTATAGCATTAAAAGAAAACACAAAAAAAAGTATTTATACTACATTAATTAACATCTTGGTAAAGAGCTATGTTTTCCCGTTTGGAGACACTCTGTAAAGACAGATAGAAAGTCAAAAATTCAGCCATCACTTGAGCAAAGCTCTCAATCCGTGAATGCTCTGTTGTGTCCTGTTTCACTCGGGATAAAAGTGTCAGTCAGATGAGGTAAGTGGAAAGTTCATTCCACCACCTTGGTGCCAGAACAGAGAAGAATCATGACTCATTGTACCTTGAGACTTGTACCTTTAATTATTGACATGTTCTTGTAGTTTCTCTTCTTGGAAATGGTCAGCTTAGACACTACCATATGCAGAAAATATCTCCAATTCTGTTCAAAAGGAAACGTTCAGGTGATGCTGAAGTGACAGAGCTCTCCAAGGTGCTGAACGTGTGTATGAGCTTTGCTCCTCCCCTTTTTACATTATGGAACAATTATAGGTTCCGATTTATTGGCCATGTGGGAATTACATACAAAGGATTTGTCGAGGATGAATTGTCTGGTATGAAAGAGAAACTAAATAAATAATGAGATTGAATTCTCTCTGAAATGTGAAAGTATTTCTATAAAATTTTTGATATCATGTTTTAGATATGGCATGACGTTCGATGGATATTTGTTATCATTATTGTTGTGTTCAGGAGAAAAGTGTGAGCCCTGATGAACAGGAAACTAAAGTTAGATTATGACTGTGCTTGAGTGTTTCACACCAGCATTTAAATTATTGATTATTGACTGGTCCCATGGGGACTTTGGTAGAGCGCTGAACTGACAGTATTTCCGTTTGGGATACTTACCTGATGTTCAGCCTGTTGTCACTGTTCTTTACACACAGACATGAAACATATATACTGTGTGTGTGTGTGTGTGTGTGTGTGTGTGTGTGTGTGTGTGTGTGTATATATATATATATATATATATATATATATATATATATATATATATATATATGCATGTACAGTAGGTTATAAATTCTATAAATGTCTGACAATTTTGACATTTGGTCTTCATGAGTAAAGCCGTGTTTTGTGTGTGTGTGTGTGTGTGTGTGTGTGTGTGTGTGTGTGTGTGTGTGTGTGTGTGTTTGGGTATGTGTGTGTACTCTCCTCCACGTGCCAGATCATTGTTCTTAGGCACCTCTGAGTTACTCAGGTCACATCAAGACCTCCTTCTTGGTTGGGGGTTAGAGCAATTCGTCTCCATGGAGATCTCCATAGTGATTCTACAATTGACTCATTTAAATGAGGCCTACCAAATGCAACCAGCTGCCTGGGGTAATCACTGCATGAAATATAGAAATGAAATAGAAATTACTAAAAGAATTCATTCATTCATAGTGATTTTTGTAGATCTTCTATTTATGATGTCATAGTTATTCTTGCTTAAGCTCCTTCTTAATTTCTGTTCACACTGTACAGTTCTTTACCATTATTTAACAATAAGCATGACCTCTCTTTCTCTCTGTTAAACTACACATGCTCCTGAGATACAACTGATCCTGTCCCCTTTTGTTCTTCTGACCTGCCTGAGGTGGTAGTTTAGTCGTTAAGATGTTGGGCTTCTGTTCAGAAGGTTGTGAGTTTAATTAATCTGCGTCTGCTGGGCCCTTGAGAAAGGCCCTTAACTGCTCAGTTGTATAAATAAGACAAGTGCTCTGGATAAGCGGCATGTAAATAATTCATCCTGATACCCTGTTCTTATCAATTGGAAACCATTCACCATTGTTGAGGATGACTCCAACCTGAAGGTACATGAGATCACTGTGAATGGTTCCACTCAAGAAGATTGATTTGGATTTGAATTATATTAGCTATAATAAGTCTAATGGCTATAATGGCTTAGGACTATAATTGTTATGAAGTCAAGTTTCCATTAGTGAACACTTTATATTTATATATATATATCGCTTATGTTTACACGATACTATGCTGCCAATACAACAGATAATAATGAAGTTTAATATGCTTGTAGTATGTTATTAACAAGTGAACAAGACAATACAATTACAATTCAGCTGACATTAATTATTTATTTATAGCTACCTATGGAGCTTGTAGTCCGACTCAGCCAGTTATTATTTCACTCAAATATTACTATCATGCTATCGTGTGTCAGATTCATGTTGTATATCTGAACATTTCGTGATCTCTCAGTCTACCTCATGAACATTTAAATGCTCTCCCTGTTGTACATTAAAAAAAGGGTAATACCACATTTTATTTATTATTTTTGTATTTTTCTGTGCAATAATTCTTGTTATTTATTTGTTTGTTTGTTTATTTTGCACAATACCAGTAATTTTTTAACTTTATTTTATTTTATTAATCTTTTATACAAACGAAAATGTGGAAGCTTCTGTCACCAAAACAAACTCCTTGTAGGTGAAAACATACTAACAATAAAGCTCATTCTGATTCTTAATAAGAATCTGGACAAAAATCGCACAACATGGACATTTATGTCTATGAGTAAAATTAAAGTGTGTTTATCACTTCTAACTGGGTTTCATTGAAAAGCATTTAAGATTAAATAACCGCCAGTGTTTTGAAGATTCTGGTGTCTTTATATTTAGTTTACAGTCAAAGAACAGAGGTTTAAACGAAAAAAAAAAAGAAGACTAGAAGGACTCCGGGTTCCAGATATTTCAGGGAATAAACAGGATTCTGTGTCTAAACTCACAATTATTGAAATTCCAAAAATGCACAAAATATAAATGAAGCATTTTTATATAAAACTCCATAAACCATAGAATACTGATACTTCACCAGGTACTCTTAACTACACGTCACAGGTAAAGTAGCATCTGTAGGATATTTGACTACACTTTCAAGTGGTTAAGGCTTTGGGTTGCTGATCAGAAGGTCGGGGTTCAAGCCCCGGTATTGCCATGCTGCCGCTATTGGGCCCTTGAGCAAGGCCCTTTACCCTTTGTGCTCCAGTGGTGCGGTATCATGTCTGACCCTAAGCTCTGACTCCAGCTTCCAAACATCTCTGGGATATGCAAAGAAAGAATTTCACTAAATTCTGAAGACAAAACTAAAATATTTCCGAAACATTATCCTTTCATCAGCTCATTGTTCCCCTCATCTGACTCGGATAATACTGACTCGTGCTTTCCGGTAAATGACCGTATCTGTGACACATGAGTCAGTCCAATTGTCCTACTGTCTCCTACACCCCCCCCCTTTTTAATTAGAAAGGGGTTTGTTTATGAGTAATAGCACACAGAACACGAGTTTGAATTTCTCCACTTCAACAGATACTCGAATGAAAGACTCTGTAACCTGAATCCTTTTGAAGCACAGAGTTTTGGGACGATGATTAATAACGACTGGGAAGTGGGAATAAATGATTCATTACGCTGTAGAGCGTTGCTCGTCTTGCGAGCTGGATAAAGCAGACCGAATGTGAGAGCGACAGCAGCTACACGTCCTATGACTTAGGCGTGTTCGTTTCTTCACACTCTGGTATAAAATGCAGCTGAAAGTCATTGGTAGGCTCAGACTTTCATCCTGACCATCTGGATTACTGACAGCCTGGAACTGGGACATGTAGCGTAGTGAAGGTAAGATGCTCATCATATTCCGTGACTCATGTTATCTTCTGGGTGATATTGAATTATGACCTGAACAAAAGATTGATATTGAGGATGGTTCAGGATTGGGGTTTAGATTTTCTTTTTTTGGCTTTGGTGGTGATGGTGGTAGTAGTGATGGTATTATTGGTAATAGTAGTAGTAAAAGTGATAGGAATAATAATGGTAACAGTGGAAGTAGAAGTAGTGGATCCCAGCTAACAATTTTTGTCTCTAAAAACATTCTGGGGATGTTAAAAAATACACTGAAGGCTCAGTTTTGCTGTGAAACAGAAGGAAGTGTGAAAGTCAGTGACTCCAAAGGAGCTACAGCAGATTGTCCAATACGCTCAGATGATTTCTTTATTACACTGCACTGTATCATTGTACACAATTAAAGAGTTTTAAAATGCTCTGATTTGTTGTAAAAAATTATACCCAAGAATGAAAAATTTACTCTGATTGTATAACAATATATTGAAGAATTTATCTTGAAGATTTTTTATAATAAAAAAAATTGTTCCTGTAATTTCAGCGATTGATGCACATGTATATACTACAAATAAATAATTATTTTATTGATTCAACAGCATGTGTTGATGAATGATACACAGACCTGATCAGCAATGAAAATATATCCTAAATGATCAGTCATGGCTTTTTTAAATTTTAGTTGGAGAAAATTAATTATTAGTAAGTGTGCTGCTGAACAATTTGGAGATTTTGAAAGTTAATTGATTGATCAAATCTTGAGCATTTCATAAATGTATCATGTTTTCAGGGGATTCTTTAAATAAATAACCATAAAGGTTATTAATGAATGAATTAATAAGAACAGGTGAAAATACAAGTACTACTCCATCATATCTGCATTCTCATATATAATATTATATTATACACATTCAGATTTGTGCATATGTCTTAATACATTGGGTTTAAGACACACTGTGGGGGGTTGAGAATGGTTTAAGGTTGTCCCAGAAGGGGGCGGTGTGTGTGTGTGTGTGTGTGTGTGTGTGTGTGTGTGTGTGTGTGTGTGTGTGTGTGTGTGGTGGGGGAGAGAAATATCCCCAAGGACCTGCTAGGTACAGGTCTACTCTCTCTCTGATTGGTCAGGGGGTGAATATGGAACCTATCGCACCCATAACCTCGGAATGCGCAATTTATCAGCAATTGAGCATCACGTGGACTTGACCGAAGGCTTGGGGGTTGTTCCTGAGATGCTCAGGGTTAGGGCATGGGGCAGGAGTGTTGAACCGAGAGACGTATCTACGCTGCATAAGCCAAAAAGGATTATTAAAGGGTTGTTTTATTAATTGTTTTATTGCTAAAGAAGAGGAAAAACCAGAAGGCACCCTGGAGAGCTCCTAAACCATGGCTGAAGGTATTGTGGTGTTCTGATGATGCTGTTATTGTTGGTTCCGTTCTGCACAAGGGCCTTCACACCTCTCTCTCGCTCTCTCTGTTGGAGGTGGGCTGGCTTTATATTTCATTGTCTTTCACATTTAAGGACCCCCACTCTTGCCACCCCACCACCACCACCCCCCACCTTAACTTTCACCCCAAGACTTGGTTGGTTTTCTACAAACTTTTTTGGGTGCGCGTGACAAATTCGAGGGGAAAATATCCCGGGGTCGCCATGTTTAAAAAGTGGCCCCTGAGGACCAACGAGGGAAAATCAGTAATATAAATTTCACAAGGTGTGAATTTGGGATTGCATTCGAAGCGGAATTTGGATTATTATGGGAGAAATTGGGTCGTTTTTTGGTGATTATAATAGAGGTGAGCTTTTTTCAATGGGTTGGCTGATTTAAGAATAAAAGGAGAAATTAATCAATCTATCTATCTATCTATCTATCTATCTATCTATCTATCTATCTATCTATCTATCTATCTATCTATCTAATGTTTATTAATCTAGTAGTAGGCGCACAGCAAACATAATAATAGTAATACAAAATCTTATCCACGTTCGATTTCTGCTTCACAAATCACACGACGGGATTTCTCCCGTTCCGCCTTTTCATACAGGTCCTCATGTGCTCCTTTTCTTCTTCTTCTTCATCTTCTTTTTCTTCTTCTATTCCCCAATAAAAGGGTCCTGCGCGAAGACCGAAGACGAAGAGACGCAGAACCCGAACTCAGTCTCGGCCTCGGAGTCGTTCAGCGGCAGCGGCGTGTGCAAGTGGTTCAACGTGCGCATGGGCTTCGGCTTCCTCTCCATGACGAGCAGAGACGGAACTCCCCTCGAGCCCCCGGTCGACGTCTTCGTCCATCAGGTGAGGACGCAGTGCTCGCAGGTGTCGCGCGCGTGCTCCTGACTTCACGAGTCTTCTCCATGCCTTTCTGTGCAGCACCTCGTGCAAACTTTAGGCTTTGATTTAAACGCAATTAAAACTGATCACCGATGTGATCAATTAGATTAGATTGTTTACTGGATCACCTAATGCATGTTTTCATCTGATTGGCGTCTGAGATTCATACATGGACATTCTCATTCATATAAAATCTCTCTGGAAGGAACATCTCTTGCACATTAATATGAAGAGCATTAGAGTAACATTCACAGCTGATGGTGCACAGGGGAGATAAATGCTTTGTTTGGATGCATGCATGGCCTATCTCTCCATCTTTATACTGATGTGTGGATTTGTATTTTTGTGCATTACTGTTACAGTCAATACTCTTTTCTGGAACTTACATTTCCTGTAGTCATGTCACACAAGCTCCAAACAAAGTGAATTACTCCTGAACCTGATAGAGATATTCGGATCATCAGAAGACTGTATATACACACACCAAAATGAGCTGATCTTCTGTGTCTCCTTGTATTCGATCATCAGTATGATCCTCATATGATTTGGTGCAGAAATGATTTCCTAAATCCTGCTATTAGAAATAGATCCTAGCTTCAGATCACACCCTGTGCATGGTGCATTTTAGAGAAATCAGAGCACTTTTTCATTGCAGGCATATTTTCATATATAAATTTTCTCATTTTGATGTAGACCAGGGGATTTTCTTTAACTTGATGGAAAGGATGATTTGACAACTTATAAAAGGAATTTAAAACAGACCTCAATGCGTGTGTCGATTTTTAGATGATGTATTGTGCACAGGAACTGAATCCAAAGTGCCATTTAGGTGCATAAGCTGCTCATCGCTGGAGCTTTATTCGAGCTAAAAATCAGGATTTTAATTTTAGAATTAACCTGTGCATTTAATAGCACTTAACACTTAACAGTGGATTCCCAGCACTTAGTTCCTGCAGACTTCTCTTTTCATTGTAACGAGGCTACAAATAAAAATAATATGCTAATGATGCGTCCTTTTAATCTTGGAACGTGGCATCTAAACAATCCCCAACCTGTACACAAAGAAATATATTGTTTAATCGATCGCTCCCATTTGGAAATAAAAGCAGGGACGGACCCCTGAATAAATCGTGCACTCTTTCCATTTTAGACGAGTCTGAAAACGTGCACGTGCATAGTCATGTTCAATCCTGTCTGCTAGACTGACGAGCATCCTTGACTATAAATATATAAAGCTGTTGCTAACAAAGGCATCACAGGCATTAGCAGGAGTGTGTATTCATAGCTGATGCGTGCGTTCATTTCCGCATTTATAGAACTGAAACGAAGGCTTTAATGTCACTAAAATTAACCCAACTTTGATTTTCCGTCCATTTCTTTTCTTTTTTTATCACATATTAAGATAGGAATTGATGCGTTTATTGGAGAAAAGCAAGATGCATCTGCATTCAAAACGTATTCCTACTAATGCTTTTCATTGAATCGAGACATGCCATGTGAAATCCAAATATTCCATATAAATTCATTAGAAGTCGGTATACAGTAGCAAATCCTGTAAAAAATGTGAGTAGAGCAGAGTTTTATTGTCATTGTTATTGTCTAATCGTATAGAGGTATACGACACAATAAAAAGCATTCTCCAAGGCCTTGATGCAATATTTTATCGGAAAGTGAGAAGATTGCAGGTACAGGATCATGTCCAGATAACATGTAGTTCAAATGAGAAAAGGTTACAGTGCAAATAAACAAGATGGAAGACAATAGCACAATCCGTATGACACAATAAAGGCGTGTGTGTGTATGGCGTAGGGCTCTGATGGCTTTACTGCTACTCCTGGTCAGTGTAAAATTACCCTGAGATTAGGTCATTTTACAGACGACTGGCTCTGTAACCTCATCAGGTAAAATCCTCCCCACGCTGAGTAAAGATGTCTTGGGTAAACAAACAGACTGATTAGATATTAGCCCGGTTTAATGAACGCTCTTTCTTGAGCACAAATATCATAAATCCAGTCTGTTCTACATTTCCAGAACCTCAAATCTTATTACGTATAACTGTACTATAGATATTTTTTTCGAATGCCAAAAGGATTTGTGAGCATTTTTTTTTTTAAACCTAAAGAAAATAATTAGGCAATAAAATAATCCAGTTAGAAATTGGATCATATATTTTAACTTTTTTAAGGAAAGAATGAATGGTGCTTTACTTATTTTCATCTTGTGGTTTAGTGATGATAAGTGAATCTCCGAATCCTTATAATTCTTGAAGTAATTTGATGTTTATAATTTTTTCCATATGCACACATTCTTTGCCATTCTTCCTGAGGTGCTGTGTCTCTTTCAGAACGTCGCATAGCCGTATACTACATATGAAAGAGAGCAGACCTCATTGTAAACGTCCCTGTTGATTGCTTGTGTGTGGGAGCGTGTGCTGGATGTCCACCGGCTCTTTGTTTTCGTTCAGTGTAAATTGCATTGAGTGCTTGAGTGCTTTAGACCCGTTGGCTGTTGCAATTGATGACTCTGGAATTTATTGTCTTTGACTTTGAGCCAGCCATAAATGAGTTTGGGTTTGGAGTCGTTTGGCCTGGTTTCCTATAGAAAAGAAGGACATTTAAAAAAAAAGTAGTTATAGAAGCAGGTCTTCTTCACACAAAGCTTCCAGGAGGGTTATTGATCATGCTCTGTGTAGGGTCTCCGCATGGGAATCGGCTTGTTCTTAAAAGACAATGGCTGGCATTGTCAGACACGCAGAGAGGAAATCCTGCTGGCTGTGATATGTTACCGAGCAGCGAATGAATGAATAAATGAATGAAGAGAGTGTTTGTGTATGCTCTCGGTGAAAATAGGAACGGAGTGGCGATGCAAGGAAACGGACGGCGAGCGAGTTCAACCAACAAAGCAGATACTATAGTCTGGGAGGGTGAAAAAGAAAGAAGGAGACGTATGGCCCGGAGAGGGAGGGCGTAGATGGAGGGAAATGGAGTGGTCTTGTTAGCTGAACTCATTCATAAAAAGTCTTAAAGAGTAAGAGGAGGAGGAAGGTGGGACTAGTGGAAGAGGTCAGAGGATGAAGGGGTAGTTCCAGGAAGCCTTGTTGGGGGGTTGGGAATGAGGAATGCAAAGCTTGTCAAGCAATCAGGATTGAATTCCTTTCCCACTGCCTTCACTTCAAAAGAGCCCTGGGTTCACACAGGGACCCCCTCCTCACGAGAGAGGTGTCCGGGTTAAGCCCGATGACATGCCGTGGCCGTAAAATGGCCCTCCACAGGCTTTTCCACTTCCACTGGAGACCACCATACCATGCCAACGTTCATGATTGATACACTGGAATTGGAATAGCAACAGTTCAAGACCACAGTCAATGATCTTAACTCTTCATGCACCATTTATCAGTTAAAAAACAAACTTGTGGGTTATATAGGTGTAAAATGATCACTGATTTACTAGAGCGTTGGACCAAAGGGTTGCCATTTAGGTCAAATTGTCTCAAAGGTCTTGGATTTCCAAGGTAGACCCTTCTATTTTCTCGTTATCCTTTTGCCTGTAGAGAAACCATTCCAGGAATGCACACTTCCCCCTCTTCTTCTCTTCCAACACTCAATCTCCTGCCAGTGATGGCCAGCGTGAGACTCAACCAGATCACCATTTGGCATTGTCTCACTCTGTTACACTGGTTCTCATTTTCATCTTCAGTCCAGCATGAAAGATCTCTTAATAGATTTAGAACCAGGGTGGGTAGTTTCCGGAGACGTTCTTGCTAATATTCTATAGTATCCGTACAGAAATAGGAATTAAAACAGACATTGTTGCATGTTCTACCTTGGTATGGAACGCAACCAAATGAAACTATTATTAGTTCTGTACCAACAGTCACTGGCACTGGTTTCAGGGTTGCTGAGCAAAAAAATATATTAATAATATAATAATAATAAATATATTAAATGTAAGAATGTCACACTATTAATGTCGAAAATATGTTGTTTTTAATAAGAATAATATAATAACTAATCACATCATTTATATCACACGTCCCTCCCCAAAGACTGTATATCATTACTTAATTTTATTTAGTCTATTTGATGCCCCCACATTTCTTTATTTGACAAAAAAATACTGCCTTCGCGAGTCTATGGCTTATTTCTAAAATAAAAACGCCACCAATGGACTTGTTTTTTCCACCACAACCTTGTTTTAAAACGATCCAAATCTTGTGGAACAAAATATAATCTGGCAACCTTGGGTTTTATGATTAAAATACAGTTTCTATTCTTTTATTAATAATAAATTCAGATTACTCTGGGTTTTTATCTCAAATATTGCAGCTGCTTTTTCTGCAGAAATATACCAGAACTTAAAAAAGCATTGCAAATTTTAAGCAAGGTTTTGAGTGAATCTGAAACGTTTTGTTTCTTGGTGAGCATCAAAATCAAACGTTAGAGATTTATAACCTTTAATTAGGACATTCTATTAAATTCATTACATGTGTTTTATTGATTAAACAAGATGAAAATCCCAAATCCAGGTCACAGCAAATAAGTGTAATATCTTCATTTCTGAACTTTATTACACAGCCGTATGTGGTTCTTCCTCAAACTGTTACATAATGCTTATGCTCCATGAAGATATGCTTTGTACGAGCCTGAGTGGAACATCTCCTTCTATATAGCTATAAATTCTATTTAACACCTTTGGGATGAATGTAAACGCTGACTACACTCCAGGCTTCCTCACTTTCTCACCTACATCACTTCCTGGTTTTACTTCCTGGCTGAATGAATCTCCACAAATCTCCACAAGCACAATCTGAAATCTAGTGGAACATCTTCGTAGAAGAGTGGAGGTTATTATAAGTGTAAATGGGGACTAAATGTGAGATGTTGGAAAAAGCACATAATCTTATGCTCAGGTGTCCACATATATATATCCATGATTAGAATGAAATGTTTTTTCCACTCGAAACCACTGGGACGTCCAAATAAACGAGAAAAAATATAGTAAATAAATGTAGTGTTATTATAAATTATAACATATGGTTTCATATGATTTCTAACAGAGCAAGCTTTACATGGACGGTTTCCGCAGTCTGAAAGAGGGAGAGCCGGTCGAGTTCAGCTTTAAGAAGTCATCGAAAGGCCTGGAGTCTCTGCGGGTAACGGGTCCTGGAGGGGCGCCGTGTGCAGGCAGTGAGAAGAGACCTAAGGGTGCCCAGAAACGGAGATCTAAAGGGGATCGGTGAGTACTCGTGATGTCATCGTTTACAGAAAGCCAAGATAAGATGAGATAAGATAAAGTAGATGAGCAATGCACGGCTTACGAATCTCAGGTGCTTTTTAAATATAGTGGATCTCTCTCCTCCTTCTACCCACCATAATTATAACTGACCTGGATCAATAGGTTGTTGAACATCTCAGGGTTTAGGAGTTAACCGTGTGGAGCAATCGCCGTTCATACCATTTCAGACATCACAAATGCTTCCTGAGATGAGCTGAGAGAAAGTGAACGTTCTCCTGCTGGATGTGGTCGAGAGCGTCGTCGCGATTCTGGGTCGTGAGGATCGAGTACCAAATCCTGTCTATTTAATTAATAACAGATGTAGATGCCTTAGGAAGGTCATAGGTGGCCGTTGCCACGGTTACAGCGGGCTGCGATGTGAACAAGCAAAGGGGAAGGGGGTGGGTGGCAGAAAACAGGGGTCAGAGGTGAAAGGCCACACTGCTGTATAAAAACAAAGAGCCCAAGAATTGCCCATTTTCCTCTTTTAGGTCTAGCTCCTTTGCCCATGCTCAAGCCAGTCAATAGATTGTGTGTGTGTGTGTGTGTGTGTGTGTGTGTGTGTGTGTGTGTGTGTGTGTGTGTGTGTGGGGGGGAGGAGGAGTGGAAATGTGCAGGGGGTTGGGAGCTGGAAACACAGAAACAAAGGATCACAGGCAAAGTAAACAAGTTGCCAGTCCATTACAGGTGATAATATTGATGTGATCAAAGAAACGTAGAACACACCGTTTCATAGCTCGTGTGTGTAAACAGACCTGAATGGGATGAGACTCTGTTTATGTTGAACAGTACAGCCGACTATTAAAACCTGTGTGTTTTATCAGTCTTTTCTTATTTTCCTCCATTTTTAGTCTATTTGCATTATACTTAAGGTGTTTCAATACGTCTAATAATTTGGATTATTTATTGGAAGATGGTTTTTTTAGAGAGTTTTTAAAAACTATTTAGGATTGTATACTATTTGTAGTATTGCTATTTTTTCTTTTGGTATCTGATTGATACCAAAATTCGTCCCTGAAAATGGGATTTCTTTTATTTACATTCATCTCGAATGGTTTAACTGCACTGCCATCTAGTGGTAAAAAACAACAACTAACCAACCAAACATACAAACACAAAGAAACAGTTAAAAAATATTAAAAGAATTAATAGATTTTGTTAATCAGGTCCACCACCTGCAGGTTCAAATAATTTTTCCTGAATAACAAGTAGAATTATAGAGTTAAAAATCTAGTGAAAACCAAGGATCGAGTAAATGTTTCTGTTTATGGAATGGTATAATCACAATACATAATTATTTCCCCGTCTCTTTTGTCGAGTGCAACCAGAAAATACAGGAAATGTATATTCAGGATTAATGTGGTTGCTAACATCTGTATTTGACCTGAGATTACAGGTCAAAATGATTGCTGTGAAAAAGCTCTTTTAATTCAGTTCAATTCATTTTTATTTGTATTGCGCTTTTAAACACTGGCCGTTGTCTTGAAGCAGCTTTATAAAGATAAAGTGATTATAAAAGTATGTATGTGTTCTTGTATAATTTTTATTCCTAATGAGTGAGCCAGTGGGGACTGTGTACACATATAGTGTATGTACACTATGTACAATATGTACAGTATGCAGAACAATGTGTAATAAATGTAATAAATAAATAAAACAGATTGGTTGAGCATCTGGTGCAGTTAAAAATGTTTTTGGTCTTTGAAGGTCAAAATATAAAATGTACTATGTAGGTAATGTACTAATCTATTTCACTGATACTTAAGTAAAGTACTGATAAATTTAATGAACTAAAAATATACAGAAAGTTAGCAATAATTCAGTGCTGATGTAAATTCATCTCCCTGTCTATCTAGGTGTTATAACTGCGGCGGCCCGGACCATCATGCCAAAGAATGCCAGCTTCCTCCTCAACCCAAGAAGTGCCACTTTTGCCAAAGCATGTCTCACATGGTAGCTAACTGTCCAATCAAAGCACAGCAGCAGGCGACACCAGGATCTCAGGAGGAGGAGAAGAAGAAATCCTGAGCCACACAGCCTCAGCGCCCGAACCCTCCGACTGAACGCAGGATACGGAGCGATACAGGATCACAGTCAGGGATTACACAAGCACCGATCATGCTGCTCTCGGAAAAAATATCTCAGGTTTTGACTTTTCTAACAGCTCTAATGAATGTCATGACGTTGTAGTACAAATCAGTCGTTTTACAGGAGGGAGAGATTTTTCTTTTAAAGATATTTCATTATGTTGGGTTTTTTTCTTTTAAATATACAGGGAGTGCAGAATTATTAGGCAAGTTGTATTTTTGAGGATTAATTTTATTTGAGGATTTAATTTGAACAACAACCATGTTCTCAATGAACACAAAAAACTCATTAATATCAAAGCTGAATATTTTTGGAAGTAGTTTTAGTTTTAGCTATTTTAGGGGATATCTGTGTGTGCAGGTGACTATTACTGTGCATAATTATTAGGCAACAACAAAAACAAATTCATACCCATTTCAATTATTTATTTTTACCAGTGAAACCAATATAACATCTCAACATTCACAAATATACATTTCTGACATTCAAAACCAAACAAAAACAAATCAGTGACCAATATAGCCACCTTTCTTTGCAAGGACACTCAAAAGCCTGCCATCCATGGATTCTGTCAGTGTTTTGATCTGTTCACCATCAACATTGCGTGCAGCAGCAACCACAGCCTCCCAGACACTGTTCAGAGAGGTGTACTGTTTTCCCTCCTTGTAAATCGCACATTTGATGATGGACCACAGGTTCTCAATGGGGTTCAGATCAGGTGAACAAGGAGGCCATATCATTAGATTTTCTTCTTTTATACCCTTTCTTGCCAGCCACGCTGTGAGTACTTGGACGTGTGTGATGGAGCATTGTCCTGCATGAAAATCATGTTTTCTTGAAGGATGCAGACTTCTTCCTGTACCACTGCTTGAAGAAGGTGTCTTCCAGAAACTGGCAGTAGGACTGGGAGTTCAGCTTGACTCCATCCTCAACCCGAAAAGGCCCCACAAGCTCATCTTTGATGATACCAGCCCAAACCAGTACTCCACCTCCACCTTGCTGGCGCCTGAGTCGGACTGGAGCTCTCTGCCCTTTACCAATCCAGCCACGGGCCCATCCATCTGGCCCATCAAGACTCACTCTCATTTCATCAGTCCATAAAACCTTAGAAAAATCAGTCTTGAGATATTTCTTGGCCCAGTCTTGACGTTTCAGCTTGTGTGTCTTGTTCAGTGGTGGTCGACTTTCTGCCTTTCTTACCTTGGCCATGTCTCTGAGTATTGCACACCTTGTGCTTTTGGGCACTCAGTGATGTTGCAGCTCTGAAATATGGCCAAACTGGTGGCAAGTGGCATCTTGGCAGCTGCACGCTTGACTTTTCTCAGTTCACGGGCAGTTATTTTGCGCCTTGGTTTTCCACACGCTTCTTGCGACCCTGTTGACTATTTTGAATGAAACGCTTGATTGTTCGATGATCACGCTTCAGAAGCTTGGCTATTTTAAGACTGCTGCATCCCTCTGCAATATATCTCAGGTTTTGACTTTTCTAACAGCTCTAATGAATGTCATGACGTTGTAGTACAAATCAGTCGTTTTACAGGAGGAGAGATTTTTCTTTTAAAGATATTTCATTATGTTGGGTTTTTTTCTTTTAAATATACAGGGAGTGCAGAATTATTAGGCAAGTTGTATTTTTGAGGATTAATTTTATTTGAGGATTTAATTTGAACAACAACCATGTTCTCAATGAACACAAAAAACTCATTAATATCAAAGCTGAATATTTTTGGAAGTAGTTTTAGTTTTAGCTATTTTAGGGGATATCTGTGTGTGCAGGTGACTATTACTGTGCATAATTATTAGGCAACAACAAAAACAAATTCATACCCATTTCAATTATTTATTTTTACCAGTGAAACCAATATAACATCTCAACATTCACAAATATACATTTCTGACATTCAAAACCAAACAAAAACAAATCAGTGACCAATATAGCCACCTTTCTTTGCAAGGACACTCAAAAGCCTGCCATCCATGGATTCTGTCAGTGTTTTGATCTGTTCACCATCAACATTGCGTGCAGCAGCAACCACAACCTCCCAGACACTGTTCAGAGAGGTGTACTGTTTTCCCTCCTTGTAAATCGCACATTTGATGATGGACCACAGGTTCTCAATGGGGTTCAGATCAGGTGAACAAGGAGGCCATATCATTAGATTTTCTTCTTTTATACCCTTTCTTGCCAGCCACGCTGTGAGTACTTGGACGTGTGTGATGGAGCATTGTCCTGCATGAAAATCATGTTTTCTTGAAGGATGCAGACTTCTTCCTGTACCACTGCTTGAAGAAGGTGTCTTCCAGAAACTGGCAGTAGGACTGGGAGTTCAGCTTGACTCCATCCTCAACCCGAAAAGGCCCCACAAGCTCATCTTTGATGATACCAGCCCAAACCAGTACTCCACCTCCACCTTGCTGGCGCCTGAGTCGGACTGGAGCTCTCTGCCCTTTACCAATCCAGCCACGGGCCCATCCATCTGGCCCATCAAGACTCACTCTCATTTCATCAGTCCATAAAACCTTAGAAAAATCAGTCTTGAGATATTTCTTGGCCCAGTCTTGACGTTTCAGCTTGTGTGTCTTGTTCAGTGGTGGTCGACTTTCTGCCTTTCTTACCTTGGCCATGTCTCTGAGTATTGCACACCTTGTGCTTTTGGGCACTCAGTGATGTTGCAGCTCTGAAATATGGCCAAACTGGTGGCAAGTGGCATCTTGGCAGCTGCACGCTTGACTTTTCTCAGTTCACGGGCAGTTATTTTGCGCCTTGGTTTTTCCACACGCTTCTTGCGACCCTGTTGACTATTTTGAATGAAACGCTTGATTGTTCGATGATCACGCTTCAGAAGCTTGGCTATTTTAAGACTGCTGCATCCCTCTGCAATATATCTCACTATTTTTGGCTTTTCTGAGCCTGTCAAGTCCTTCTTTTGACCCATTTTGCCAAAGGAAAGGAAGTTGCCTAATAATTATGCACACCTGATATAGGGTGTTGATGTCATTAGACCACACCCTTCTCATTACAGAGATGCACATCACCTAATATGCTTAATTGGTAGTAGCTTTCCAGCCTATACAGCTTGGAGTAAGACAACATGCATAACGAGGATGATGTGGTCAAAATACTCATTTGCCTAATAATTCTGCACTCCCTGTATTCGAATTCTGCTGATATTTTTCGATCTACTCGTTCAGGATGAAGCTCGAAGTCCATTTACGAGTGATTGGGTTTTTTACAATGATCGTTTGCAGGATTCTAGCAGGGGTTTGTTCGTGTCTTTTTTAGTAAGAGTTTTTGATTTGTATGAAAACAATAATAAAAACAAACAATGTTTACATTTCGCAATAACTTAACACGGAATTTCTAAAAGAGGACACGCCTTATCATTTTGTTTCCTTCTCGTCTTCTCGTCTTGATCACGACTTGGTCATGGTTATTATCCATGATGCTTCCTCTAGAACATGCTCTTATGCCGGATTCACAGAGAAAATGATCACGAGGAAACAGTGGCGTTCGTTATGTTGAAATCGCGAGAAAATGAAGTGATGATCAGAAGAAAACGAGAATGTTAAAAAATGTTCTAATGCATGGCGTCTTAGGATTTCCGTAATTTGGGAAGTCGATACGATCATTTCTTTTTTTTCCTCTCAAATTTTAAGACATTTACAATTTATTTTTCTAGTTTACATACACTGTATGACCAAAGGTTTGTGAACACCTGATGATAAAATCCTGTCGCTTTTTAAACATTTAATTCCACATCTAGTCTCCATTTGCTCTTCTAATATCCTCCACTCTTCTGAGTAGATGTTCCACTAGATTGTGTAGAAATTCATTCAGCCAGGTAGTAAAGTCAGGTTCTGATGTAGGTGAGAAGGTGAGAAGACCTTGGAAAAGTCAGGTGTCCCAATACTTTTGTTCATATAGTGTACTTCAGATTGATCTATCCATAATCTGACACTTTGCCAAATCAATCAGTTTGTGAAATGCTTGAGAGCTGAGTCCTGCCCCAGGCTTGAAGATTGTTCTTGTATATTCTTCCTACATAATAATATAATTGTTTTATCTTCTCTATTTGCATGGTAGTTGATGTTACAGTAGAATAGTGCCATGTAGTAACAGCTGCTCAGTTTGAGAAATATTCCAGATCGCTGTCTTACATTTCTTTTATTTCTTTTTATTGGGGTGGGTTGAGTTCTTTCATCCTTCCTTCTTTATTTAAAGAAGAAACAAAACAAGGCATTCTACCTTGTTCAGAATCTATACAAGTCTACCTCAGGATGTTAAAAAGGAAGTGGACCTGGACTGAGACTGCTTTTTTTCGGTCCAGTGTCCAATTTAAAGTGTAATGTGAAAGGTGTGTGTGTGTGTATGTGTGTGTGTGTGCGTGTGTTTTGTTTTTAGTGCTAAAATGATTTCAGGTGTAATAGGAAAATCCAGGAATGCACGTTCATTTGCGAGATTTTAGTGTCTTTAGAACTGAAGATGAAATGCTGTTAGTCTTATCATTATCTCAGGAGACGAGACGTCGCAGACGTTAGAGGCCGACGTCATTCCTACACGAATCACGGGGGGTTTGAGAAGGTCCGAACGATCGGCGTCTGTAGAAACGACGCTGCACGACGGGTACTTTTTCAAGCCGTTTAATGTCTTCAGTCTGACATTTTGTTGATTTTGTCGTGATGTTGTGTATGTTTTCTATTGGCATCATTCCTGTGCATTACATTCAGTGTTTCGATGAAAACATTTTATATTCAAATGACCAAAGAATGTAGCCATGTTGTGGCAAGCTAGCGGGTTGGTTACGGAGCCCCGTCTCTGACGATCGCCCGAGTACACGGGTTCAGCTTGATCTTCTACTTTAACACGTTGTGATGAAGCATGCAAAGAATGTTGTGACCGAGAATGTTTCAATGTGACTATTCACTAAATGCTTTCTAGTGAATAAATATCTTTAAATATTACACAAGTGCTTTTGTTTTTCTTTTATATGGAAAAAAATGTCCCTTTTTAGACAATGAATTTCACATGCTCATGCTCATACTGTCTGCACTTCTGGAGTTGGAGTTCATTATATACCAATATTCCCCTTTTCACCACATTTTTTTTTATTAAGTGTTATTTTTAATTCGCTTTTATTTTATTGATTTATTTATTCATTGAAACACATTGAAAGTATGTCTTTTCTGACGATCGCTCATTAAACAGAACAACAGGATAAATGGATTGGTGATTTTGTGTTTTTCCAAATTGGATCTTCTTGACGAGGCGCATCAGCTGCATGTTCACAGACATTCACAAACATAAAGCTTTCAAAGACAAGAAGATGATGGTTGGAGGAGGTGATGTTTTGGAACATTGAAAAGCTCCAGTCGCAGCTTATAGGTTCCTCCATCAGAATATCGCCCCTTAACACACAGCACACTGGAACATCCGAGGAACAAAACACTGCACTATTCTGATGATATGAGAACTATCAAAAACCTATGGAAGCATGCAGCATGGAGAAGGAACCAGGCAGCTGAAGGAGGTCCAAATTATGGCTCCATCGTATAACTTCATATTTTGTTGCACTAACGTAAATATGTTTCGACCAAATCCGTATGTAGGTGTGAACAGGAGTTTTCGAATCAGATAGCATTTGACTCGGTTTGATGGAAATAATGAGGGGAAATAAATTAATAAATAAACAAACAAGTAAATCAACCAATCAACAAACAAAGAAACATAAATTCCTCTGTTCTGCAGACAGGTGGCGGTGCTGCTCATGTAAACGGATTAATTGATGTATGGATAAATTAATG
Organism: Silurus meridionalis; assembly: GCF_014805685.1. NCBI lineage: Eukaryota > Metazoa > Chordata > Actinopteri > Siluriformes > Siluridae > Silurus > Silurus meridionalis. The sequence goes on along the minus strand of NC_060912.1, from coordinate 931,194 downwards.
AATTCATTAATTTATTTAGATTTATTCAGATTTATTCGAAAGGGAGGGTGGAAGAGGAAGCTCGTTCTCGGACAGCGCGCTCACGCGTGCACGGGAAGCGCCGTGCACGACTGAGCGCGCGCATGAGTGCGTGAGCGCGCGCGAGTATAATGGCTGCCACGGAGAGCCGCGGAAGCAAACACGTGAATTTCGGCTAAACGTGAGGAAGGTAAACGATTCCGCCTTGGTTTTTTCGGTGGTGTGTGATGAGCGCGTGCAGGCCGCGCGTGCACTTCGTGTCGTGTTGCAGGTGTGTGTGTCTGTGTGCAGGAAATCCACAGAGTTGTCAACATGAGTTAGCATTAGGTTTTAGCCTGTTGTCATGATGATGTTCCGTGTTCCTGGAAGACAATACTGAGGAGGAACAGTGCGTGAGGTTCTTACAGACAAAGAAGCGATGAAAACTGCCCAGGAGGCGCTTTGGGTTCGCTGCATTTCCTGATACTGTGGTGAGGTTTGTCATCATCATGAGCCAATTAGCCTACCAGCTAGGTGTACGCTGTAGAACAGCAGGTTCTCCAGGTTCCTGCAGAATGCTGTGTGCTGAACTTACACTCTATTCCAGACAACACACTGTTGGTCCTCATGCACGTGATTCGGCCTGTAGTCTGGACCCTGTCACACCAGTGGGGTAAAAAAAAGTCCTATTCTCTATATTAATATTTACTACAAAAATCCATGGATCAGGAATGTCTCAGGATTTATTCCTGAGTTGTCCATGGCGTGGTCCATGTGATGTAAATACCAAAGTCGCTCGAGGGCGCCACGTGACGCCACTAGTTCTCATTTGCATATTTATCGAATTAGCATGGTTATTTGCATATTGAAACGAACGAGGATTTTGCGGAGATGCTTTTAACGGAATGGAAAACCCAGACATCAGGGTCGCACAAGCCGGTGCACTCTGAGCGTCGGTCCAAAAGCCCGGATACGTGGGGAGGGGAAATTTCAACACAAATAAATACGCAAGGAAAGGAAATGAATGATCTTGTCATCATCCTGGAGTCGATCATTTAGCTATAATTATAGCGAAATTGAGATTTAAAAACTGAGGTATGTACCGAACTATGAATTTTGTGTAATGTTACACCCTTAACATTAATCTTTAGCTTATGGTGCGCAAAACAGAAAACATCCAGCGCATGGCAATTCTTCACTCGGTGTAGTTTACCCGCCTCGACTAGATGATCTCAGGTTTGTAGGCCAAGAACAGGAACCTGAGGCTGCAGAACAGAGGACCTGGTTGTGAACAGGTTTTTTTCGGGTTGGTCTGTTGTGCACCGTTCTCCTCTCTGCTCGAGATGTTTCCACTCAACGTAACGGCCACCACTCTGCGTGTTTTTGTTTTTCAGCGATGCAGATGGCGTTTGAACACGGGGATGTGACAACAGGAAAAGAGAGGCAGCTGGATCACAGAACGGTGTTATGTTGTGTACGTGTTCCTCATCGGCTCTTTTCAAACCTGCAGTAATACACACTATAAGTCGTTTTTAGGTCTGATCGTGTGTCTTTTTCTTTCTCTTTCAACCTGCAGTTGAAGAAGAGGATGGTGAGCAGCCAAGCCAAGTACGAGCTGATTCAAGAGGTGGGCCGAGGCAGCTACGGCGTGGTGTACGAGGCTGTGGTGCAGTGGACCGGAGCTCGCGTCGCCGTCAAGAAAATCCGCTGCCACTCACCTGAGAACGTAGAGCTCGCTTTGCGTGAGTTCTGGGCCCTGAGCAGCATCCAGAGCCAGCACCCGAACGTCATTCACCTGAAGGAATGTGTGCTCCAGAGAGGAGGACTCGCTCAGAGGATGAACCACGGATCCGGCTCGTCTTCATACCTGGAGGTATGTCTGTAGGTGATGATGAACATTCTTCCATTTCTTTAAAGAAACTGCAGTGTAAGAACTTCATGGCTAATGTTTGAAGGCCAGGTGTTGGTGGCCAGTCCATCTATAAACGAAAAGATCTGCAACATTTCCGTGGGGTCTTCATCTAAACATTTTAGGTTCTACCTTCTGATATTCTCTAATGCTCATTGAAATGCTCCTTTAGCACGTCAGAACGTTTTTTGTTTGTTGCTGTATTACAACTACAAATGAGACCAACATGCAACAACCAATCAGATTTCTGCTACTGCCACGATTCTGTTATGAAGCTCAACTTCGAAATAAAGCCTCAGCACCATCACGTCTCTCTGGACGTTTTCTTGAGGGTCAGAGAACCTGATGCTTTCAGAATACTTGTTGAACATCTCGTCCCGGTTTGTTCCAATTGTGTTCGTGGGGCTCGAGGAGGTCAGGGCTCTACACCACAGCAGAGTTCTGCTCCTGTCTGGACACACCATGTCTTCTTTACCAAGCTCGCTCTGGTCCAGTGAGGGGAAAAATGCAACACCAAGTTTTTGGGAGATGATGATGGTGTCCACATACTTTTAAACACGGCGTCTTCCTAATGTTTTGTAAGCTGCTACATGATGCTAGTTTGCCATAGATGATTTAGGAGATCCAGGCCTGATCTTCTGCACTGGAACATCTCCTGTCTTGTGTAGATCATTATCACGTCTTAAGTGCAGCTGCTGTTGGCTGAGAAGAGCAGAAGGGCATTTTGTGCTGTTGCCTGCTACCAAACACAGGAAGTTCAGAGACGAAGGCACTGGCTAACACTTCTGCACAATCTTATGTGCTAGGATGTGATAAAAAGCACAATGAACCAACCTTGGCCTTTTCATGGAAGATGTTTCTCCTGGTTTCTTTAATGATGCATGCACATCGATGGATTTAGCATCTTCTGTGATCAGGCTTTATTTATTTATTTACAGCACAGACCATGTAGATCAGCTGCACTCTCCATGCTTAATAAAGCTCACGTCAGATAGCGTTTTCTGAAGCAGCAGTTTCTTCGATCGCGTCCGCGTTGCTTAGAGAGGAACTTTCGATGCGGCAGGATGTGGTGAGATGTACCAGCACTCAGCTAGCGGTTCTGCAGTAGTTTTGGCTCTGATTCCTAAATAGCACTGATATGCACCACGATTTTCTCCACAACTGCAGACTCCGAGCAGACCTGCAGACTCCGAGCAGACCTGCAGACTCCGAGCAGACACGCACACCGAGGCTGGATCTCGCATGAACTGCACGTTGCTGCGTGTTTGAGCGAGACTTGCCGAGAGCACTGCAGAGACGCCTGCACGCCTGAACAATGCAGACTCGCTCGCCACAGCTGGTTACTTTCCCACAGCCTAATAATATTTCTGCTTTCGCTCTTTCGCTTTACTCTTTCTTTTGTTTCTCTTTCATCTTACGTTCTTCGCTTTTGTCACGTTTACAATCAGCAAACGTTAACGAGACGGAATTCAGTCCGAAGCTGCTGCGGTTCCGACGCTGCCCGTGTCGATCAGCACACTCCCACTACAAGGCCAAAAGTATTCAGACACCTGCAGTTGTACACATTTAGGTTCACACAATAGCTCAAAACCTGTTCCAGCATGACAATGCCCCTGTGCACAAAGCCTGCTCCAAGGGTTGGAAATTGTAGATCTCCTCCTGTTACACTGTAAACCGTATCAAATACCTTTGGGATGAATGTGAACGCTGACTGCACCCCAGATTCTTCACAAAATCCAGTGGAACATCTTCCCAAAAGAAAAGAGTGGAGGTTATTATTAGAGTAAATGGAGACCGGTGTGGTCAGGTGTCCACAAACCTTTGTCCAATGAACACTCATAGTAAGCATGGATCTTATGATGTCATGAGAAGTTCAGCTGAACGTAACGTCTCCCATTTGTGCCCTTTTCCAGTTAGTAGAAACGTCCCTGAAGGGTGAGCTGGCGTTCGACGGGCGTCGCTCCCGATACCTGTGGTTTGTTACGGATTTCTGTGACGGCGGCGACCTGAACGCGTACCTGCTCTCGCGCAAACCGAGCCGCCGCACCAACGCCAGCTTCATGCTGCAGCTGGGCAGTGCTCTGGCCTTCCTGCACCGCAATCGCATCATCCACCGAGACCTGAAACCCGATAACATCTTGATCTCGCACGGTCCCGCTGAACCCACGCTGAAAGTGGCCGACTTCGGGCTGAGCAAGGTAAGAGCAGGATCTCAAGGTCATTCCGAGGAGAAACTTCCGTAATGAATATTAGAAATTTGTGAAAATGTTTTGCGCTACGTGAACTTTTCTTGTTCTGATTCTAAGGTTTGCTCAGCGTCCGGCTTGGATCCGGATGAGCCGGCGAGCGTCGAACGCTGCTTCCTGTCCACAGCATGCGGAACTGACTTTTACATGGCGCCCGAAGCACGTGAAGGCTGCTACACGGCCAAGGCGGACATCTTTGCCCTCGGTGTGATCATCTGGGCGATGGTGGAGCGTCTGACGTTTGTGGAAAAGGGCACACAGCGCGAACTCCTGGGCAGCTACGTGCGGCACGGGGAGGCGATCGTCCCGCTCGGCGAGGCCCTGCTCCAGAACCCCAACATGGAGCTGCTGATTCCGGCGCGGATGAAAAGCATGAGCGCCGAAATGAAGCGGCTCATCAGGGAGATGCTCGCGGCCGACCCGAGGCAGCGCCCCGACGCCTTCGAGCTCGAGCTCAGGCTGGTCCGGATCGCATCCCGGGAGCTGGACTGGGACACGTAGAAAAACACGAATAGTATTTTTCTTTTTCATCTAATCATCCAAACGAATGTGCATTTCGGGTGTTAATATTTTTTTTGTTCACAAGCACAAGTGAGCAGTGTTTTCTGACGAGACGTTGTACATACGGAATACATGCCCTTTTTTTCTTCACTTTGCCTCGTGTACACACACGGGGGCGGTTCTATAAAAGGTTGACTGGCTTTCTAGGGTAAATAAATGATACCATATCTGTATGGTAAATACTGTATATGGGATTGATGTGCACTTAGGAATTGTGACTTGAGCGTTACGTTACACTGTGTGTCTATAATGGTGATATAGCTGCTGATCCACACTTTCTTTCTTTTTTTTTACATGGACTTAATCCTACACACATCTGTGTTTTTGACCTCAACTCTTTTAGACCCTCAAACCCAGAAGTTTCTCTCTGGTGCTTCCAGCTTTTGTAGAGACATCGGTTTTATTAGCAGAACCTTTTTCCTGCCTCGTTCTTGGTGCTAATGTAACCTCTAATACCAACACATTCTCTGTATTCAGATCTAAACCTGGCGTCGTCTGCAATCCAAATAGTTATGAGATCCCAATTCCTCATCCGGATTCCATCTGTAGAATGAAAGTGTGCCATATGTAAAGGGAAAATCAGACTCTGTGACTCGGCTCAGATTTCATTTGCTTCTCTGTAATATTTAGCTATTAACAATCAACCATTGCAGCATCAGGAGCGTAATATAATTTTAGGATAAATTAACGTCCTAGTTTTTTTTTTTTTTTTTTTTTTTTTTTTACCCCAGTCCATTTCCTGTATGTGATTTGCACATCTACAGCTTTTTTTTAATCTCTTTTCCACAGTTCTCTTTTTTTAAATGTGAGAGTGTTCATTGAGAATGTTGGCTGTTTACCGTTTGTTCTGCCATTACTTGAATTTCCAAACTTGAACACGGATCTGAGACAGAAATGCTGCTGATGCTGGTCAGAATTTGCTCAAATCAGCACCAGTTGCACAGCCCCTGATGTACACAAGATGCTGTCTTTTGGCACATTGGTTGGTGCTCCCTGAGACTGTGCGTGCACCCTTGTGCTGCCATCTGTTGGCGTGCTACAAAACAAGTCTCAAAACTTTTTGACACCACCGTGTATATAAATATATGAAGCCTCAAATGTCACCCTGAGCAGAACCTTTTTGTTTTTCCCCTTCACCTAATCCCGTCTCGTAATCATTTTCGATCAAAAACTCCATTCGAGTCAGCGTTTCGTCCACAGACCCTGACTCGAGCGCTCGGCGTCGCCCTGCTGCAAAGCTTCAAAAAGCATTATTTGTAATCCTGTTTGTAGCAGATGTTCAGGGGATGCTTTAGGATTCTAAAACCAGCAAACATTCAGCCCTGAGATCAGGTCTTCATCTCTTTCCAATGCATTTGGATTCACCAGGAAACTGTTTTAGGCTACGTTCAGGTTATAAGTCACACAATTCAGATTCTTTTGCATGGAGAAAAAAATACAAACACCGTAACCACGATTGTATGCGTTTCAAAATTAGATCCGGAAAGCAAAATGATATAATGAGAGATATATATAATTAAAACTTGGATCGTTGACATGGATAGATTGATGTTGGTATTTCGAAACAAAATCACGTTCACATCAAAGACAAAATGAGTCGTGACAAAGATCTGAGCAAATAAATCAGAATTGTGCAACGAAGCTTATAATGAGAACGAAGTCTATTCTGCCGTTTTCCATGAATCAGACTTTTGCCTTATTTTTGAATGATTTCCTGCTGCTTCTGTAAGCACACTGTTTCTTCTCCTCACACAACAATGGCCTTGAATTTATTTTTCTCTCATTAATACAAACGATGCATACACACACAATCATGTCTTGTAAATGATCAGTATTGATTATTATTGACTACACATTCCCATAAACGTTTTAATACACACACACACTGTAGGACCAAATGTTTGTGGACACCTTATTTTATATGTCAGGTAATAATGAAAGTAAGGAGGCCTGGGGTGCAGTCAGCGTTCACATTCCCAGTAGAGTTTATAGCTCTATAGCAGGAGATCTTCCACTCATATCATCATAAAACTGGAGCAGGTCATAGTTCAAGTAAAGGGGAAAATGTCTTCAAGGATGTCCAATACAATTGTGTGCCTCTAACTTAGTATCACAGTTTGAGGAAGATGCACGTGTATCTAGAAAGATCAGGTGTCCCAATTCTTTTGCCCATACAGTGTATTAAGCAGTTTTGAAATCCACCATCAACCTTTAATATTGTTAACTAGCAGGTAATCTAGGAACCATGGTGGTCTGCCTGAACGTCTAATTTTGGAGAATAAGATCTCAGACAGATGTTTCTCAAATGAGATGTTTCAGAATGATTTTATTCTCCACCCCCCACCGCCCCCCAACCCCACCCATGACTCTGGACTGATTTATAATGCACCTTAATTAGAAGTGATGACTTTGTTGCTCCTTCGTTTGCATCTTATGTTTGTGGGTGCACTTGTAGATACTGTAAATGGACCACACACACACACACACACACACACAAGGTCTGAAAGATGATCTGATGATTCTCTAATCCGTGGTGTTTATTAGATTTTTTTACTGAATGAAGACAAGTAAATCTGTAGATTTTTTTTCCCCCGTCTTGAAATATGTACGCTGATTGAACACAGCCTCTTATGATGCATGAGCAGTTTTTAAATTGTCTTCCCATAAAAAAGTTGCATACAGGGAACACAAACGAAACCCAGTCAGTTACATCTACAGCGTTTAAAGCAGGAGTGCCGAACCTGGTCCATGTCACACTGGTCCACAAGACCGAGACCGAGACAGCCTCGAAAATGAAATGACTCAATTTGACCAGGATTGAGTAATGGAGGGAGTCCTGAGTGTTAATTGGCTCCAGTTTCTAAATTCAGCTTTAGGTCAAAATTGCATCGAAATAATTTAGAATTAATAATAATAAAAAAAGGGGGTCGATTATACTCCATAACTCTTCTGCAAAATGTGATAGCAATAAGAATTGTGCCACACCAATCATTATCAGTTATTTGTTTATTGATACCAATAACACAACTTTCCATCAATTTATCGGGGTTTTTTTCATATAAAATTTTCGTGCTTTTTTTATAAAAACAGGACCGAATTGTGGGTGTGTTGGTTAAAAACCTACGAAATATAATCTAAATATCAGATAAATACAGGATACAAGCTCTGATATCAGATTGAACGAAAATGTTTTTCCGTCTTTATTTGGAATCTAAACGTTGTTTTTTTGGCTTTTTACATTTTTTTATGGTACCATTTTTTTTATTGTTCCACCGTATTTTGTCAAGAAGTGACGAGGCCTCATGATCACCAGACACCCTCTCCCTTGATAATTATTAATCTTAATCCAATCAGCACCGTTATCACCTATTTTTTAATGAATCTAAAGAAAATATGTAAGAATTAACTATCGAGATTTGCAGACCAGGTTTTATTTAATCAAGTAAAAAAAATAAATAAATAATAAAAATAGTTAGCAGACCATCTTTCTATATATATATATTTCATTTTCAGTGATCTCTAATGTCTTTGACTGAACATGCATCACTTACAAAATAATTGGTCCAAATGATGCTTTATATAGATACAACACAATGTCAATATTAATATATATATTAATATAGTTTTGATCGGTTTTGCTGCTGTTCCCAGCTGTATTTTTGACACCCCTGATATAAAGACTGCATTCACTCATTCAACAGCTGCCATAAAAATGCATTCACTCATTCAAAAGCTGCCATAAAAGTGCATTTACTCATTCAACAGCTGCCATAAAAATGCATTCACTCATTCAACAGATGCCATAAAAATGCATTCACTCATTCAAAAGCTGCCATAAAAATGCATTTACTCATTCAAAAGCTGCCATAAAAATGCATTCGCTCATTCAACAGATGCCATAAAAATGCATCCACTCATTTTAAAGCTGCCATAAAAATGCATTCTCATTCAACAGCTGCCATAAAAATGCATTTACTCATTCAACAGCTGCCATAAAAATGCATTCACTCATTCAATAGCTGCCATAAAAATGCATTCACTCATTCAACAGCTGCCATAAAGATGCATTCATTTATTCAACAGCTGCCATAAAAATGCATTCACTCATTCAACAGCTGCCATAAAGATGCATTCATTTATTCAACAGCTGCCATAAAAATGCATTCACTCATTCAACAGCTGCCATAGAAATGCATTCACTCATTCAACAGCTGCCATAGAAATGCATTCACTCATTCAACAGCTGCCATAAAAATGCATTCACTCATTCAAAAGCTGCCATAAAAATGCATTCACTCATTCAAAAGCTGCCATAAAAATGCATTCACTCATTCAACAGCTGCCATAAAAATGCATTCACTCATTCAAAAGCTGCCATAAAAATGCATTCACTCATTCAAAAGCTGCCATAAAAATGCATTCACTCATTCAAAAGCTGCCATAAAAACGCATTCACTCATTCAAAAGCTGCCTTTTTTCAACCAACTTCAGGTGCTAAATCTGAGACACCGGTCCCGAGGTGTTTGTCCTCTGTAAGCACTGTAATTTCAGGACCGTCAATCCTGTGCAAAAGGCGGCTCAGGTTCTCTCCATCCGTGTTTGTATTTGTACGTGAAATCCTTCACCATGTAGGTCCAAAAGTATATGGACAGAAAGAGAAAAGATGTAATGTAACCTCTTTAGTGGATTTAGTGATTCGAGTCGAATTCGTTACATAATCGTACGGAATAATGCGTAATGCTTGTGGATGGTTTTTCCCCAGACAACTGATCGATGTTCAGAAGAAGAAAGTCATCACTTCGTTCACCGTGTCCTTCACACACACACACACACACACACACACACACACACACACAACACATCTGATCGTTTGCTCAACATCATGAAGTGTATCAATGCCCTGTAGTACTTTGTTTTTTTTTTTTTTATTTAAATAACCATTTTTCTTTGTTGTACAGTATTTTTATGAGATTTGATATTTACAAGAGGCTGTAAATGTGTAATTTATTGTTGGCTTTATAAATAAATAGATAGAAAAAAAAGACCGAGTGAGATTTCACTTTATATGATGTGTGAATATAATGATGAAACTGCAGACCACAGCATTCTGAAGCAACATCCTGCACTCATGTTACGAGTGAGAGGCTCATAAATAATTCATTTTGCTTCTTGTGTCTAGGAAACATTTTTACAAAATTGAATCTACAGTAAAAACCCCATTGTATATGTACGTTTAGTGTCTTCTATAATACATTTTATTGGTACTTCACTATAATATTCTGTGCTTCTTGAGCATCCCACCGCACATTTCATCTCCATTTCCTCTTACAGTAACCTCCACACTTCTGGGAAGATGTCCACTAGATTTTGGAGTGTGTTAGTACAGATTTGGGATCATTCAGCCAGGCAGGTGAGAAGGTGAGAAGGTGAGGAGGTGAGGAGTCCTGGGGTGCAGTCAGCACTCCAATTTATCCAAATAAGGTTTAAAGCTCTACAGGAGATCTTTCACTCCAACCAATGTAAAGCATATTTTCATGGAGCTGGCTTTGTGCACAAGAGCATTGTCATGCACAGGTTTTGGGTCTCCTAGTTCAAGTGAATGGAGAATTTTGTTCTACCACGCAAAAAGTTGTTCTATACAATTGTGTGTCTGCAAGTGTGTTTACAGTTTGGGGAATAATGACATCTGGGTGGAGAAGTCAGGTGTCCAATTACTTTTGTCGATATATTGTAGTAAAAGGCCTTGTTAACTTGTTCTTGTAACAGAAAAGAGATCAGAAAAAAATTCAGAACTTTACCGAGGATCCTGGAGCTGCAATGCAACAGCGCCACCTACCGGATTTGAATGAATACCAGTCAGGATTGCACAGGATCCGGAGAATATCCTGGAGAATACTGTGGGATGGAACAACCTCATTTACTGAGAAGAACCTTCTCACAGACACCTTTCCCAAGCTCAGAACTGGTCCCAGGATCCAATGCCACTTCGTTTCAGGTCATTGTGTGATTGTGATTGCACTGATTATTACATTTCTCAATTAATACCAATAAAAATGAACGAAAGAAGGTAAGACATTTCTAATAAACCCATTAGATGTTCATACACACACTGTGACCACTAGAGTTTTGGGATACTCATTAGAAGAGAAGAATATCACGTGGAGTCAAATGTGCGAATCGGCTCGCATAAAAGAGTCGGTCAAGGTGAACCGATTCATCACAAAACATTCGACCAGAAACTCTGGTCTGCAGCTTAATACTAAATAATTAATATTTATCTGTGCACTTTTTTTTCACTGAATCTACATCATGGGAAGCCAAGGTCGGTTAGATTCGGTCTGTATTTAAGTATAATATTATTATTAACTTTTACATGTGCTTTAATTCAGTTAGGTGTTTTAATGAGTCCAGGCTGTTTTTGATGAAGGAGTATAAAAACCAAACAAAAAAGCTGCACTTTTATTTTTATTTTATTTAGGCTATGGGTATAGTTCTACTCAAGGTGAATTTTCATCTTTGAAAAATGAAAGAAAACCAAAGGTAGGCAATCAGTCTACTTCTACTATATTGTATATCTAGAGACTACTAGAGATGTAATCAATTAATTAATCAATTAATTAAAAACATGCTTAATTCATTTACAGCAACTCGGTTGAATAAATTTTATTCCAACAGTTCCATGCTGTATCTGAACCCTATCTCATCCACAGGCAGCTGGAATACTGCGTATCATGCCTTGTACCGTGTCCCAGCTCCTGTCAGCCAGAGAACACAGAGACTCCTTCATCCTCCGAGACGTGGAACTCAACCAGGTCAGTGTTTCTATATTATATAATAAAATTGATTTTGGACACCATGCAATAAATTGAAGACACCACTGAAATCGTCGAACTGCTGATTGTGCCTATGAGCAGAAAATATGTATAATATTCTGAAAAAAAAAGATTTCCATACCTTTTTACCATATTATACTCTTCCTGCTTCAATATATGAATCTGTTGATATTAATGTGTTGGGCATGCTCCCAGGTGTCCGTGTTGGGTGTGATCAGAAGGACCAAAATGAATCTGACCCATCGTGTGCACTCTGTGGATGATATGACCGGCCCGCCTCTGGATGTCAAACACTGGATGAATATCCAGGTACAAATCCCACTACAGTGTAAGTTTATCAAGCTGTCGAATGTTTTCTACCTTTTCAGCTTTTCACATGTCGAATGTTCATCACTTTGCTGTTCTTTTATTTCCACCAGGATGTCAATATGAATCATCCGGTTATTCCTATTGGGACGTATGTCAAAGCAGTGGGAACCCTACGCTCCTTTCAGGTTTTTTTTAATTGCTTCACATCATATATAATCAAATATACACTATATAAACAGTCAAGTCAAGTTCTTTCTATAGCGCTTTTCACAACAGACATTGTCTCAAAGCAGCTTTACAGAAATCCACAGTGAAGGTGAATGGTGTGTATTTATCCCTGATGAGCAGCCGTGGTGACTGTGGCAAGGAAAAACTCCCTTAGATGTTATAAGAAAGGAACCTTGAGAGGAACCAGACTCAAAAGGGGAACCCATCCTCATTTGGGTGACATCAAGAGTTTGATCATAAATCTTTCAACAATACAGAACACTGGAGAGTGACAGGTTTCAGGACATCTGACCATAAGTTTTAAACATCCAACAACATTCCACATTTATTCACCATTTGCTCTTATAATTACCATCACTCTTCTGGGAAGATGTTCCATTAGCTTTTTTTGGTGTGAGACTCATTCAGACAGGTATAAGGTCCTGCTCTAGTGTTCACTTTTGGGCTCTATAGCAGGAGATCTTCCATTTCAACCAATGTAAAGGAAATCTTCATGGAGCTGGAACAGGTTTGGGTCTCCAAGTCTAATAGAATTGTGTGCCAGTTTGGAGAAAAACCACAGTGTCCCAATACTTTTGTGTAGAAGATATACAACAGTTACAGTTTGTCCTTTTATATTGCTGTTCTGCACAATTCATTAGTTGTGTCCTTCTTCGTGCATGAGCATTTTGAGTTTTATTTGTATCAGAACCACAGGATTCTGGTAGCCTTCAACGTCCGCCCTCTGCACGACATGAATGAGATCACTTCGCACATGTTGGAGGTGGTTCAGGCCCATATGCAGAGTGACAGCAGCTTATGTAACAGGGTGAGCGTGATGCCATGTTTCCCTTTTGCTTGAAGGCAGTAAAAGTTTTTTTTTTGTGTGTGTGTATTGAAGCGATCAGAAGATCGAATCTCAGCTCCACAAAGCTACCGCTCTTCTCTTGTTCATGCTGCTTGTGGATGTACCATTCCTTATTCCAGGCAATACCCACATCTGCAACTGATCCAGCCACCGCTGGGTTTACAGCCAATCAGAAGCAGGTATGTGAACATTTAATTTCCAGTAGAATTCCACCTTTTCCTACAGACACACACACACACGATCAGGGCGGGACAGTTAAATGAAGTCAATAATACATGATGTTCGTCTGCGATATGACCGATATGAAGTAATGCACATTGTATTTATAAGCACCATATGGCGTCACATCACTGTGATACGTTCTGCAGGCGTTTACTTTGATCAAGAGCTGTCCTTTGGCCGAGGGGATCAGCACAGAGTGCCTGGGGACTGCACTCAAAAATCTCTCTTCTCATGACATCAGGTAGATTATGTCTGATTCCTAAAAAGGTGTTAAAGGAATACTATGATTTGTTTGTGGACACCTGACCGTAAGATTTGTATGTGCTCATCTTTGAACATCCCATTCCACATTCTTTTCTTCTGGGAAGATGTTACACTAGATTTTTGTGTGCTTATTCAGGCACTTAGTAAAGTCAGGTACTGATGTAGGTGAGAAGGTGAGGAGGACTGGGGTGCAGTCAGTGTTCCAAATCAGCCCAAAGGTGTTCAATAGGAATAGCTTATAGCAGGAGATCTTCCAATTCAACCCATCTTTAGAGATAGCTTTGTGCACAGGGGTATTGTCATGCTGGAAATGAAGATAAAATAACATCCAAAGATGTTCTATACAATTCGACTTATTAGAACAGTTTGGGGATGAAACCACATATGGCTGGAAAGTCAGGTGTCCCAATACTTTTGAGTATAGTGTGTGTGTGTGTGTGTGTGTGTGTGTGTGTGTGTGTATATACATTTCAGATTTGACTGAACTTTGTTTGATGTTAAAAATGTGTGTTGTAGGACTTGCCTGCAGTTTCTGATAAACGAAGGGCACATTTTCACTACAATTGATGACGACCATTTCAAGTGCACTAATGCTTAAAGTAAACAAATATAAAAGCATTAACCTTATATTTAATTTGTTGGCAATGTGAGAAGCACTTATGCTTTAAAGGAAAAAAAATAACAACTACTACTCATATTTGAGTTGTTTGCAATGTTAGAAAATAATTTGTGATCTATAATGCATTTGGTTTTGTTGGATTGACTGATGTTCGGGTTTTTTTTTGTGCTTCTTGCGACTTTTTGTTGTTTCAAACTCTCAGTTAGCAGGATAATTGGGGTAATAAAGAGAACGTGCAGTTGTTTTTGCCCTGTTCTGTGTGTGTGTGTGTGTGTGTGTGTGTGTGTGTGTGTGTGTGTGTGTGATTTATAAATTGGGTGCACAAGTCATATGCATAGTTTAAGTAGAAGAATTAGTCACATTGGAAAGTTTAGGTTGGACAAACCAAAATAAGGTTTTCATAGGGTTATTTTTTTTTTTTACTGTAGCCTTTTTTTTTTTTTTTTTTAAGTCGCAGATCTTTTTTGTTTCTCACATAATTCTGTGAAAACTCTAGACCCAGATGCTCATTACAGTTTCAGTAGATTGGCATGTTCTTAAATGCTTAAACCAGTCAATGTGGTACCAGTGTCCCTCAGAGAAGGTACCAGTGTCCCTCAGAGAAGATTTTCCCCTATTTTTATGTTTGATGTTTGATTTGAAGTTGGAAGGTTTTCCACTGCGAACCATTAATTAACCATTAAAACCAAACGAAGAAGAAAAAAACAATCTGCAACTTATTAAAATCTGAAGTTTTAATGATGTCCAATTAATGTCTCGTAGTGTCCAGAATTTGTGCGATTTTCAAGTTGTGGTCTTTCATGGTTTCCACTAGAGGTAATGTGCCACCAAGAGAAGAGAAGACAACAGATGACCAGTAGAGACATTACAAAACAATCCAATTCCAATTATAATCATTAAAAATATTACATACAAATATAATGAGACTTTCTAGTGGTTTTTTTTCAGCAGGGTCAGTGGTGGTTCATAGAGGCGCAGGTGTGAAGGTGTTCCTATTAAAGTGGCCTTAGAAAAGAATGTTTGAAGATGAGACATTTGAAGGTGAAACCTAGAAACGTGGTTTCTAGACATTTCTTCGAATTTCTGGATGCAAAAAAAAAAAAAAACCCAGATTCGGTTCAAACCCGAACCAGGTCCAAACTACGTCTCCCATCAGCACACTGTTACCCAGAGCTCCTGCGCACAGGGTCGGCAAGATGGCGGCGACTCCGAGCGCAAACGGGCCCCGGTTTGAGTGTCCGTCATGGTAAGACTGGTTCTTCCCGCAAAAAGGAAAAAACGCAGACGCCGCGATTAGGCGTGTTTAATGGGGTGCACGCGCACGGCGCACGGGAGCAGCGTCTTTAGTCCGGTTCTGAATGTAGCGCGCGTGCGACCTGCGGTAACTTTGTACACAACCTGCACCGCTGTGTACCATATACACACACACACACACACACACACACACACTGTTTATGTGCTGCATCATTCCAATCATGCATTCATCAAATATTCCCTTAATGCAAACATAATATAATAAACAATATAAATTATATAATATTTATTACTATAATTATATACAATCTGTATGTATGGTTTTGTATTTATTTTTAGACCCATGCATATACATTTTGCTTCTATGCACCTCTGTAATGTATCAGTATGAAGATTATGACCAGCGAAAAAATTAAAATACACCCACTTTATTTTCAATGAAAAATCCCCCCCTGAGCATGCTGAAGCTGTTCTTCAACAGTTTTAGGACTTTTATGGAATCCAGTTCACCCCATAGCTGTTCAGTAGGATTTAGGTGCGGTGACTGGGCAGGTCATTCCATTCCAAGTCCCTGCTTCAAAACAATCCAAACCATTAAGCTTCCAAATTCATGTTTGATTGTGGGGATGAAGCAGTCTGCTAACATCTCTCCATCTTCGAGAAGTTCTTCTGCTAGAGTCAAAAAATGTCAAATCAATCCACAGAACTTTCATCTATTTACTGTCTTCTTGTTTTTGACCTTTACTGAGTTTTCTACATGGACACATAATGAACGTGTGGTTTTAAAAATCATAAAAGACTCCATGCATGAGACGCACTAAAACAAAAAAAAGGCAATAATTATATAAATAACAAAAATGATGGGCGTAATAGTGTTTTCTTACTCCCAAAAGTCCACACAAACATGAAGAATTACTAAAGCAGGAAATGTAGAAATGTGTGTGTGTGCTATTAAATGATTTCCTGTTTGATCTCAGGGCAGGTAAACCACCACCTGGACTCCATTTGGATGTAGTTAAAGGAGACAAGTTGATCGAGGTAAGAGCGTGTTGCCAAAAAACCTGAATTATTCTCAATACACGATGAAGTGCCGCCTTCTTGAGAGTATTGAATCCGACACTGAGCTGTTTCTGTACTGTGTTTTTCCCCCTGACAGTCTGCATGCCAGAGTTTCTGCTGCGGTTCGCAAGAACGTTGTTTGTGTGTGTGTTTTGACGTTTCAAACGAATTTCACACGACAGGTTCGACCGGTGTAGAACCGGAGATTAAGTAACAAACATGACCAGAAGATGGAGCCGGATTTTTCTGGCTGTTATTGTAAATTCATTGTTATTGTATATGGACAAAAGTTTGTGGACACCTGAGCATAAGATGGATATATGCTTCTTTTTAAACATCCACATTTACTCTTCTTTTCCTGTTAAAGTAACCTCCATTCTTCTGGGAAGATGTTCCACTAGATTTTGTGGAGATTCATTTAGCCAGGTAATAAAGTCAGGTACTGATGTAGTTGAGAGGGTGAGAAGGTTCCTGGGGTGCGGTCAGTGTTTACATTCATCCCAAAGGTGTTCCATAGGGTTTAGAGCTCTATAGCAGGAGATCTTCCACTCCAACCCATGGAAAGTAGTAGTAATAGTTTGAATGAAATCTGCTCTGATCATGTGATTTGTATTTTTGGACCGATTTGCTCAAGATCTTGTGAAGCAAACTCCAATAACGTCTTTGATTATAGTAGTTCCAGTGGCTGGTCTGCTTTTTTCATCTCCTAACTAAGACCCAGGTTTCTCTCTGTAGAAACTAATCATTGATGAGAAAAAGTTCTACTTGTTTGGGAGGAACCCAGACCACTGCGACTTCACGATAGACCATCAGTCATGCTCACGTGTGCATGCGGCACTCGTCTATCACCGCCACCTCAAGAGGGTCTTCCTCATCGACCTCAACAGCAGTAAGTCTTCACACTGGCATGGGAATTCAGCAGCAGAAAGAGTCCTCAATGTCTTCACTGGAGGCTAAAATTAGGTTTTGGAAACCCATTTGTTTGCAGTGTAAACCATTTTATCCCTGCTGACAGGCAACATGTAGATTTTTTCACATGGTCTAGGTTTTAGATGTGAAGCATACTGTCTCATTTCTTCTTTGGGAGGTGTAGAATGTTGGAGAATGCAGTTGAAATTGTGTTTTGTGGACATCGGACGGTGTTTTTAATTTTTTTCACATTAAGTCCCCCTGATTCATTCAGCAAGGTTCTAAAGTCAGGTACTGCCGTAAAGGAGAAGGTGAGGAGGTCTGGAGTGCAGCCAGCATTCACATTCATTCCAAAGGTGTCCAGTAGCTCGATAGCGGGAGATCTTCCACATTTTCCAACCCCCAGGGAAAGCATATCTTTGGGTTTGGGTTTCCATTAACCAAATAGAAACTCCTCCAAGCTCAGATTGACTCAAAGTAAAGCATCACACACACGACATGGTAAAAAGGATGGACCACAACAACACCAGAACCTTACACTGGCTTTCCTCAAATGCCTGAATTACTTTGTTCCAATTTCAAATTTATTCAAATGTTATGTTAATAATATTCAAAAATGATAATTATAGTATAGATATTCAAAATATAAGCCTAGTATAAGTACATTGTTTAAGCCTCTGGAGTTGATTTAGTTCAGCGTTGTTGTTAACGTGCCACCAAAATCTAAACCACATTGAGATGTTTCCTGTTCCAGCCCATGGCACCTTCTTGGGCAGAATTCGCCTGGAGCCCCATAAACCCCAGCAGGTGCCCATCGACTCCACTATGTCATTTGGGGCGTCCACACGAGTGTACACGCTGAGAGAGAAGCCGCAGACGCAACCCAGTGCCACAGCAGGCGACGGTGGTGTGGAAGACGAGGAGCTGAAAGGACTGCTCGGTTTACCGGAGGAAGAGACGGAGCTCGATGTAGGTCATCTTTCAGTGTGAGAAAAGAGCGAGTTCTCAGATGAAGATAACTAATGCAAGCGTTTGTTTTATTCATCATAATCTCATGCAGAACCTGACCGAGTTCAACACGGCACACAACAAGCGTATATCTACTCTGACCATCGAGGAGGGCAACCTGGACATCCAGAGACCCAAAAGGAAGAGGAGAAGCTCTCGTGTGTCCTTCAGCGAGGACGAGGAGATCATTAACCCTGGTATGCATTGAGTACACAAACATGATGGTGGCTTTTCTATGGTATTTTAAATTGTTGTCCAACATCCAGAAACAGAAATCTTGAAATATATAAATTTTTATTTAGGTTAATGATTTCTGATAAATATGGGACACTGAAAGTGTGTCATGTCTTTTGTTATTCTACCTTTTTATGTTATTTTCCTTTTTTCTGGCCACGCTGTCAGCTCATAGAACCTTCTGTTAAAAAGCCCTCTGGCACAGTGATTATAAAGGGCCTAAGGAACATTCTGACCAATGCTCTAGCGCCACCATCTGGACAAAATTTGTGCCTGCGTATATTAATTGTCAAACTTTTGAAGCATGTGTTGAAAATAGTTTTTTCGCTTTACATCAATCTCTGCCTACTGCCCATACAAATTATTCTTAATCAACACATTTGGTGTACATCATCATCAGACTAATGTGGATAAATTTGATTTAAAAAAAAAAGTTACTAAAAAGGTTTGTCCGGAAATCACCAATGAATCTGTCAGTGACGCTACTAAACAGGAAAACTCAAAACAAAAATTTGTTATGCATTTTCAGGACTGTGAATCTATTCAACACATTTCTTGCTAGTGCCACCTACTGGATAAAATGTATAGTAACATTAAAAAAAATGCTTCTATCTGCCTACCATTTTTCTCCTCCTCTTTTAAATTTTGCCCAATTCTCACTAGATCTGCATCATATTGACATCCTGCTGCCCAATTATTCATTTAGATCTTTCCCAACACTGTCCCTGATCACCATATACTCAAGACGATGAGCATCTAAACGTGCAGCTCATCAAGTCTGGGTACTTGGCCCTTGAATACTCTGCTCATATCTCTAATTGAATCTGATATTGTTGAATTTGGTTACAAATGTGGTGATGATGTTATAGAAAATAATCAACATAGTCAATTAATACTTTTAATTAACGCTGCATTCTTAATTTTCTGGACTAGACGTTCCCTGGTTTCCTGCAGATCACATGTAGTTTGTATACAGTGATGTATATTAGATGGTACAGCAATACACTTTATTGATCCTCTTTCAGTCATTGATGCGAGTAAACACGTCAACATCCTGGCAAACATATTGACATTGTAGTGCTTTATTTAGCTCTGGATATGTCTTAGATATAATACACAATTATACACAATACACAATAACACACACACACCTGAACTTATTTTGTTCATGTTTTTCTAGAGGTCGACCGATTTTACCGATAGCAAGGTTAGATCATACTTGCCGATAAACAATTAATCAACCCATAATTTTTTTAATGGATACTGGATAAAAAAAACAAACAAACAAAACACTCCATGTAAAATAGTACTGAACTTTATTGCAAAAAAACTGTTCGAGAAAATGCTCCATCACGTGTGAAAATAATCTGCATGTAGTGTCAGTGATTCGCCTCTAGAGGCCGCTCTCATAATGACAGCGGACCGGTAGCTGTAAAGCCTATCGATATGGATTTTTGCCGATAGCCGAATCAGTGATTAACTATCAGTGCCGATTAATCAGTCGACCTTAAAATTTTACCCATTTATATCAGATTTTCCTGTTGGTTGACTTCCTTCTCTGTGTTTGTGTGTGTTTCTGTGTTCTCAGAGGATATTGACCCATCTGTTGGCCGTTTCAGAAACATGGTACAGACCGCAGTCGTACCCTTAAAGGTAGATAAAGTTTTTATACACTATACACTGAAACGTGTATTTTCTAGACCAGCGGTATTTTTTAAGAAGGCCATGTATCAGGCCTAGTTGTCTTAGCCAGAAATATTTCAGCACCTGCTGCTGTCCAGGTATTTAGAAGCACTCAGATATTAGAGTTCACACAAGGTGAGACCACACAAACAAACCAAGGAACTGGTTTAAAGACCATGTACAGGAGATTCGCTTGCAGTTTGATGGATCAGGAGCATGTTTGCAAGAAAGAGAACAATAAAATCTCCACATCACAATTATTTCAGAATGCAGGTAGAAATTAGTGTAAACTGTCTGATCAAGCAGGAGAGATCGAGCTACTGTGCGGCATTTATTAAAAAAAAAAAACCTTTACCACATTTATGGTTTTCTACAGAAGAAGAAATCTGAGGGCCACAGCGCTCTGGGTGTGGAGGACAGCGCGGTGCGCCGTTTCCAGAACTTCCCTCTCAGCCCAGGCCTTTATGGAGATCTGCCTCCTGCCAGTCATGAGCAGACGAACAGCCAGGACACCGAGCACCAGGGAGGCTCTGCCATCTCGAGCAGCCTCCCTCTGCCCTTCCCCAACCCGGCTCCAGAAGTGGATATCTTCACCTCGACAGCACAACCGGCAGCCATGTTGAACCCAAGCCCCGCCCCCGGAACGTTCACGGCCGAGTCCGGGAATGAGCCACGCAAGAAAAAGTACGCCAAGGAGGCGTGGCCTGGAAAGAAACCCACTCCGTCGCTACTCATCTGACTTTCATGAACGAACGGTTTGCATCAGAAAGTGAGCGTCATTCAGTATAATTCCCAGCTCATGTTATAGCAGAGGAACCAGAAACTTGCATAAAGATCTTTCATGCTATTGTAGGTTCTCTGTTGAGGTGTTTTCCTGCTTTCATGGACGTATAGCCACATGTTAGTGCAGATAACGGCTCATCATTCGAATAGCAGACAACTAAAATCAGTAGATTAATTCACACACTAATAATTAGATCTAACTCGTCTCCTGAGTCGTAACCTTTCACCTTCATGAGCACCAACGTCCGCACGAGCGACGGGCATCCGAGGGGCTTTGTGTGTTTTTATATTTTTATATCTGTTAGAAAAATAGTTTGTGCAGAGAAAAACGATTGTAGGAATTCCTAACGGTCTTTATTTATCTAATAAACAGGATTCCTTTCTATAAGCACGGATGTGTGGGATGAAAATGGAGACGGTTCCTGGAAGTTGAGCCGGACGCCTATTCCCTCGAGGCACCTCGCTCCTCTAATGGCTTTTCTTTCTGTGCCATTTTGAAAATGGACCAGTTATAATTTATCCTGAGGTAATGAGGCAAATGAAAGCGTCCCAGGCTTTAAGAATTCCCTGTGGACATCATATTGTCAATGAGTAGGAGTTTTTTTTTTCCTTCTAGTTTATAACATCGAAGAGGTTCAAAATACAGTGTTGTGGGCTACTGCTGTGAAACTGTAGTACTGTCAAAGCTGGAGGGAGGGGGGGCTTTAATAATGATCAATCCATCTGTTTTAATGTGAATTACATTTTAAAAGCAGAGGAACAAGGAATTATATGATTGGATGAAGTGGGGAGGTTGGGAGAAGAATATTTTCATGTCTAATTTTTTGTTTATTTTTGTGGAAATGCATCATTCTGTTTAGGGGTGTTGTGAATCTGGAGCCTGTTGCAGGAATAAACCTTGGATATGACTTCAATTACCATATAATTCAAAACTCAAGGTGAATCAGAGACACTGGTCCACCTACTGACACGTTTTTTGCTTTCCAGTAGATGCCTCTACACCATATTCAAATAACAGTTAGAAAATCCACATACTTTCTGTTTGGCATCAGACAGATCCCGCTTGTTAACTGGTAAGAACTATTTACAGTTTATATGCCAAACTGTAATCATTACCTGCTGTTGATTTTTCACGTTTCATGATTTGTGCCTTTTCATTATACATTTTTCTCGTCTATTGTACATTTTCTAGTTGCATTTTCGTATCTGTCCAGCAGGGGTCTCCCATGCACCTTATTCTCCTGTCCTGCTCTCCACCGCAGATAAATGACACCTCATTAATCAAATCTGCATGAATGCGCTCAGGTTGCCATGGCAATAATTATCAGAGCTGCCTAATTAACTTTCTCAATTGCTTAATGATATACGACCCTATGAACTCCCTCATTTCTTCTCTCTCTAATTCGAGCATGCATCTTTTTTTTCCCCCCTCATTCCTTTTCCCTCCCCTCTCTCCGGGTTAACCTATGACCGCTGTTTTATTATACGCAAAGTAAGAACAGATTGTCAGTCACAGGGATGCAAGACGAGATTCATGTCCTGGCTTTTGTTTTTATTTCTTTCTTTTTGACTAATAAAAAGTGGAAAGTTGGACTTCCTCAGCCATCTTCAGGGTTTTATCATGTAAGAGTCCTCAACAAAACTGTGTATCTCTGTCATTTGCGTATATATTTCTAGAGATAATCAAAATTCTCTAGTGAATAGATGCTTACAATAAATACAGTCATTGAACTTTTCAAGATTTTCTAGTTGGCTTTTTTTTTTGCGTTTTTGACATTTTAAGGGTTTTTTTTTGTACAAGAAATTGTACAAAAAGCAGATCTTTATTGCTTGCATAAGTATCCCTCTTGGTCAGTATTTGGTAGAACCATTTTTGGCTGATTATAGCTGCAAGTCTTCTGGAATATGTCTCTGTCAACTTTGCACATCTGGATCCTGATATTTTTCGCCTCTTCATCTTGCCAGAATTGCTTAAGCGCTGTCAGATTGGGCGTTGGTAGGCCTCAGATTTTAAATCTTGCCCCGGATCGGATTGAGGTCTGATCTTTGACTTGACTATTCTAACACATTTGGGTTTTTGATGAGACCACTGTCTGTATGCTTAGGGTCAGCTTTGGAAGGTGAACCTTTGCCCCATTCTCAGAGGTTTTCTTCTACCACTGTACTGCCTTGTATTTAGCTAAATCTGTCTTTCTCTTAATGCTGACATTTTTCCCAGTTCTTGCTGATAAAAATCCTAAACCCTTTTAACACAACACCCTCCTAACTCGAACTCCTAAACCTAAACCCCCCCAACCTAAACACTAAACCCTCCTAACCCTAACTCTAATGCCTAACACTAAATCCTTTAACCTTGAAACTTTTTAACTCCAACTCCTAACCAAATCCCTCGTACCCTCAACCCTAGCACTAAACCTAACCATAAACCCTCAAAAAACCCTAACTTCATCCCCAACCCTGAACCCTCCCAAAACTAACCTCAAATCCTAAACACATAACCCTAACTCTAACCATTAACCAGAATGCCAAGCCTGAAAATGTGGAGAAGCTCATGAAGGGTGAATATACAGTATAAATATTATTTGTAGAGAATGTTATATGGTTGGGAAAAGAATTTAATTTTGAGAAAAGGAAAATAAAACGTGAGCGAAAGTCTCTTATTGTTTAAAGGAAATTAGGTGTTGGTCTGGAGATAGCATGGGGGGCAGTCAGGGAGGAGGGAGAGTAGAGGAGAAGATGATCAGAAGAACCCAGCAGAAAAGATCTTTCTGAATTGGATGAGGAGCAGTGAATATAATATATAACAGAAGTGTTCGGAGTAAGAAGTTGGTGGAGAAACTGATGAAAAGTGTGCTCAGGATGGGAAAGAAGATGCTTGGTGTGTGTGAAGTGACAGGGCTAACGTTAGGTGACCTTGTCTGACAGGCTGAGTGAAGGCACTGTCATCGGCCGTGTTGTGAGCCAGCCAGCCAGGCGGAACTTGCCAGAACACCTGCTGACACTTTGCCTGCCCGGCTGCTTCCACATGACACTCTGTACACTCGTATAACTCACTCCTCACGTACACGCATCACTCCACTCACACACTCCCTACAGATCTGTGTGTGCATGGTACATTTTATTCACTAACACTGTGCTCGCTCCTGAGAGTTGGAAATCTATTAACCCCCTGCTGCCCACACACACACACACACACACACACACACACACACACACACACACACACACACTTTGCAAAAGAGTTATCTCTTCCCTCTCTCGACAGCTTCGGTGCACGTGCGTTCGTTCACACATCATTATCATGAATCCAACACGTTTTACAGTGTCTACCTGTCTCATCTATTGTATCCCTCTTTTCCTTCCTTCCTCTTTATCTTTGTGGCACATCGAATACTGGGTTTTTTAGGAGAACTCCACCTTATTCTAACTACAGACTGAAGAAGTCTTGAAACATCAGTTTGATCAGTTCAGATAAAGATAAAGAGTATACCTGTTGTCCTGATAGATCTGAAAGGTTTACAGTCGTGCACCTGATTTCCGTCCCGATTTGTTTGACTTTCTATTTGGGTTTAGAGGGAGCTCTCCGACGAGATTGAGTGCTGATTTGCGTCGAAGAAACCTTTCCCTGAGAGACGGCGATCCCTCGCAATCTGCTGGAAATATCTGGTGTTACTGTTATGAGATTTCCGAAAAGAAAGGATGTAAGGATGCCCTGCTGAGACCTGGTCAGCATCACTTAACCTCAGAGACGAGGAAAAGGCCAAATGCAACAGAACACAATACACACAGCCAGGCAGGAAGTATTAGTCAGTGTTCTGCACAGTCGGTGTAGAGGGACACAGTCCCAGCACTGTGGCTTTGGCTGGACTGCTTTCCCTACGTGCCAAACATTTCTCTCCGTTTCTCCTTCTCTAACTCTCTTTCTCAGTGACATGGTTGGCAAAAGTCCAGACTTGTGGAGAAGGATCATTCCTAGGTTGGCCAATGGTGCAGAAACACCCAGATTGACTGTTGCAATGCTGTAGAGCATGAAGAAATATAGAGAGCGACAGTAGTGTCTACTCAGTTTTACTCAGAGTTAAGCCAAGATCTGGAAGACCAAGTAAACGCTAGACTTCTTTCCATATGCTGGGCAGGAAAGCAAAGCGAAATCTCTAAATGACAGCAAGGACCTGCAGAAAGGCTTCTCTGGAACAACTGGTGGTCACCGTGCAGCATGACTTACATAAAAAAAACATGATCTGCATGGAAGAGTCATCAGAAAAGAACCTTACCTGTGACCCCATCAAAGAACATTAACGTCTGAAGCATTTTGTTTCGAGCCCTGATCCTGACGGTAAACTGATGTGGTGGAAAAATAAACTTTATTGGCCACAATGTTAGTTCTAGTGGATCAATTATGATACCTTGGGCCAGATGAGAGAATGGATTCCAATATGAATTTCTGAGAAGGTAGTTGGCTTCTCCAACATGAGAATGATCTAAATTATACCCTTAATTCATTATGAACTATTTAAAAAAAATGTTGAACTTTAACCTCTGGAATGGCACTTACAGGTGTGACCTGAACATCAGTTATTACTGATAAATGAATTGGTGAATATGTTGGACTTTTGCTTGTGTTTTTAATCACAACATCACGAAGGAGCTACTTTCGGGCCCTTGAGCAAGGCCCTCAACTGCTCAGTTGTAGAAGTGAGATCATTGTACCTTAATAAGGGTTTCTGCCAAATGCTTTAAAAGTACAAGCAACCAAGATGCCCCCAAACTCAAAACCTTCTGCAAGGAAAACTAGTTGCTAGAGGTTCTGTTTCTTCATTTAACTTCAACTAATTAAAAGATGTCCTGTATCTAGAATTGGCCAAAGTGGTGTACAGTGGTTTACGTCACTTATTTACTCCATAATGAATTTGAAGTCTTAACGTCAATGACAGATTTAGAGGTTTTAAATAAACCTAACAATCCCAATAATCGGCAGCTCCATCCCTTTGAATATCTTCCTACAAACAGAACTCCCAGGTGTAGAATCAAACGTTTATAGTGTTCATTTAGTAAAAAAAACTTGCGTTGTATAAACATGTATATGTGTAAATTAAACACAGCGACCGCTAATTCTACACTTGGGATTTCATTGTGCACAGACGTTCTTCCTCAAGGTACATCGTAGTTTTTTTTGTAGTACAAAAAAGTAAAAGGAAGCCTAATAAGGATTATGCGATTTATGACTTTTCCTGCTTGTTCCTCAGCAAGAATGCATGAAATCTCTGTCCTTATTGAACTCCAGCCCTGG
The DNA here is from genome assembly GCF_014805685.1 of Silurus meridionalis. Lineage (NCBI taxonomy): Eukaryota > Metazoa > Chordata > Actinopteri > Siluriformes > Siluridae > Silurus > Silurus meridionalis. The sequence continues at coordinate 904,939 of NC_060912.1, read as the reverse complement.
ACTGCGTTCGGCACAGCAGGGAACTGGAACGTGCAATTTTTAAGTAATGGTTTTTGCAGATCAACATCCTAGAAGACGACGATAGCCATATGAATTTATTTGTTCATTCATCTTTTGGGGTTATTGAGAATTCAGAGCGTATCAGAGGAACCTCAGCAGCCTGGGCTTAGAGTTGATCCAGGTACCTGGGAGCTGTGATGGTGTGATACTTCTTGCTGTACACATTCTATCCATATTTCTCTATAATGCAATAGTATTAAGCACAAGTTAAAAAATTCCATTTCATTCACATGTAAGTCACACAGAAGGCAAATTATACAAGTTATGCAGTAAGAAAAGGTAAGAGCACGCACTTATATTAAAAGAAAAACCCAGTAATGTGACCTGTTATAAAAATGCGACACCATGTTGGATATTTACTGAATATTTCCCATTTTGCCATTTCTGTGGACGCAGCTAGACATGATTAATGGAGGTAATTACCATAAATGAGGGACTGACGCTTTCTTTAGCGGTGAATGTTCTATGAGATGTAGATGATATCTATAATAGAGAGCATAAGGAAGGCTGACCCGAGAGTACAGAACATTATCAGCAAGTGTTGTAATTAACAAAGAGGTGCAAGGTGCACTGAGACATGGAAGCTCCATTTTCCCTCTTGCCTAGCCAGGTCCACTTCCGAGCAGATTTCCAGAGACTTTGAAGTGCCGTTAAGCAGAGCGTTCTCTTGCCTTTGATTGGAGAACCACTTTCTTCTAGACAATCATCTGCGAATTTGAAAACGACTAATTACTGCTGTGGCTGCTTCAATAAACGATGAAGAAGATATATACGTATATATGTATGCATCATCATCATCATCTTAAACCCACCTCCAATTTTCCTGGTCTTACTCCCTTTCCACTTGGTCTCCTGAACACACAACATTTCTCCTCTCCATCATATCAGCTTCCTCTCTCCCTTTACCAGTCATAGTACCAACATTTAAAGTACCAACCCGAACCTCCACTCTCCTCCTCCTCCTTTCCCTGCCTCCTCCTCTCCTTCTCCTCCTTCAGCCAACAGTAGCCCAATTTTCACCGGTACCCTGTTGGCTAATGATACCTGTGGCGGTCGTTGGTAACCCGGGCCTCGACCGATCCGGTATGAAATTCAGGTTTGAGATCCGCATATTCGATTTGGCACATGTCGCATGTGTACATGCAGCTCAAGCGTGTTCAGGAGATCGTTGCTTCTACATGCCAATGAGCAAATCACCGGGCCAATTTAACTGCTATGCAAATCAATGTATTGCGTCATTTGGTGACTTCTAGAGTGTGCGTTACATACTTTCCCCTTAAAAGAGAAGTCGTGAAGGCTTCTTGTGCCTGCCAGTTACCTTCGCATCGCAGTTTACGCACGTATGACCACTGTCCTCGAAGCTCCATTACAACACTATTCAAAGGCAGTGACACACACACACACACACACACACACACACACACACACACACACACACACACACTCTCTCTCTCTCTCTCTCTGTCCTTCTACAGATTAATAACAGCCGGGGGGGTTGAGGACTGAGGACACAGTTGCCAATGACGACCGACCTGTCAATACCCGCGCATCATGTCACCACATCACACACCAAACTATCTTTTCCACCACAATTAGTGAGCAGACAGAATTCTGGACGACACCCCAGCTGACGTGGCCCCTGGTTGAGATGGATCTCAGAGGGATGTCTCGTCCTGGTCCGGCGGAATTCCCCTCGGCCAAATCTGGCACTTTATCAGCGCTTTACACGCGGCCGGTGCTAATAAATGGCACGTCGCACCGGCCCTGCCCACCCGTGCTCGTGCTCGTGCACGGAACGCAGATCATTTATCTCTCGCCAGAAGCCCTCGCCATCCAAATGTGCCACTTACTGCCTCCCTTTATCCCCTCTGCGGATTTAAACGCGTCTGGCTCTCAGATATGGCGCTGAACGCGTCTCACATGGTTCTGTATCTCTCGCGTTCTTTCTTAGTCTCTACATAGCACCTAATATTTTGTCCAGATCCAGAATTCTGCCATGAAGCTCAACAGGAGCAGGGCGTGTCTAGAGGGGCACAGTCAAACCCTGACTGGTTCATGCCCCCCCCCCTCTTTGCCACCCCATTAAAAAAAAACGTAGACCCCCCCCCTGGACAGAAGTATCCGATAAGATCAGATGCATCGCACCGAGTCGTTAACACTCCTGTCACACACCTCAACCTGTCGGTGCAACAGGTGGCACGCGCTCCCGCAAGGGGGAAAGGTTACAAAACACACAGCCGTGCATTTTTCTTTTCTTTTTCTCTCTATTCAAGGCTGATTTTATTAACCAAACTTTATTTTCTTGATATCTTAAGCTCCATTTTTGTGATTGAAAAGAGGTTAATACATTTATGAGCTACATTATAACGTGGATTTTCTCCTGTATATGCACACGTGCGTAATCATCGTGAAGAATAAACACCTATCCATGGCGCACAGAATTTGATCTATCCAGTGCTCCTGTTTTGGATGGAAGGGTCCAGAGGGACTGATTCGTGTAAACCAGTCGTGCGTTTTTTTTGTCCACAATTTAGGCACGAAGAACGAGATATCTTGCACGCGCTCGTTCCTGCGTTCGTTAACGATTCCACGTGAGGTGGAGTACAAACGCGGTCGTGGCGCACGCACGCACGCGCGCGCGCGCACTCGCTCGCTGTCAATCCTTTTTTTTGCGTGAGCGTTTTGAGTGTGAATCCTGTTAAAGGGGCGAAAAAAAAAAACCCGAACCAAAACTGGAGATCAGACTTATTTTTTTTCTCTGTCTTTCTGTCATTTTCTTTCCTCTTTGGATCTCGATGAGATAGAAATTGACGAGTCTTTCTGAGCAGTCTGTCAGAACAATCAACTGTTGCTGCGCGCAAAAGAGAGAGAGAGAGAGAGAGAGAGAGAGTGAGAGAGAGAGAGAAAGGGAGAGAGAGAAAGGGGGAGTCTGAATCTTTCAGGCTTCCTCCTGTGGCTCGGAACGTGGCACGGCGGCGCGCCGATGGGCGTGTGATTTCCAACGCGCTCAGTACGATGGAAGAAAAGCCCGACGCTCTCCACGGCGCGCCGGCTGCACTCGCGTGCTCGCTTCTGATATTGCAGACGCGTCTTACACAATGAGCGCGCGCTCCGCGGCTCGCCGCGCTCCCGGTTCTTGCTCGTTTCGGATCCGACCGTGAAGAAGAAAAATAAGAAAAAAGACGAAGGACCAGGCGGAGGGCAAAATCAGACTCGACTCGACGTTGGATTTTACGATTTGGTTGATTTTTTTTGACGTTGCCGAAAGAAAGAAAAAGAGAGAGAAAACCGCCCAGATGCTGATGATGATGGAGAACGGCGGAATGGACGCGCATCAGGTTGAACGTGACGCGGATTACGGCCGTGCGCGCTCCTGCACCTGGTCGCAGCTGCCGCTTCCGGATGAGGAGCTCCGCGTTCCTCCGGTCAAAGCGGAGCCGTTCGACGTGCCCGCGTGTCGCGCCGATAGAAACGGCACTGGCGGCGGCGCGCCGGCGGAGCTAAAGCACCCCGCCGGTGCGCCGGTGCCCCTCGCGGCCGCCGCGCTGGACGCGGCCGGCCAGCTGCGCAAATCTAAATCGTCGCGGCGGAACGCGTGGGGCAACCAGTCCTACGCCGACCTCATCACCCGCGCCATCGAAAGCACGCCCGACAAGCGCCTCACGCTCTCCCAGATCTACGACTGGATGGTGCGCTTCGTGCCATATTTCAAGGATAAAGGGGACAGCAACAGCTCTGCCGGCTGGAAGGTATGCTTGTGCAACGATTATGGGGGAGTACACACAGCTCTCACTGCTGTAGTAGTAAAAAAAAAAAAAAAAACCCATCGTGTCCTCCGGTGACCGCAGCACACTGAACTGATCATTTAGAAATGATGCCTCGTATCATGACGCATAAGAGCGCGATGAATGGTGAGCAGTGGGACGTGGGGGTGGAGAGGGTTCACTGGGTTCGGAGTACTGGGCTCGCGTTTAGAGGGGGAAAAAAACCCAAATCCGCCCAGCTTCGTGCGAATGTGAAGCTCCGTGACGCATTTGAGCTGATTAGATTGTAGTGATGTGTACTGTACACTGTGTGTGTGTGTGTGTGTGTGAGAGAGCCTGGGGTTAACGAGTGTATAGATCTCAAGGGAGTCAATCCGGCCTGGGGAACAGGGGGGGATCCACACACACATACACACACACACACACACACACACACACACACACACACACACACACACACACATATATAATAATACAGCAACCTCCCCTCCAGCCCGCAGTGTTATATTTACCGAGTGCACACAACAAGGGCTCAAGAAAATCGTAGACGCACCATATTAGATCTTCTTCAACAGTAACATGATGAGCCATGAAGTGCAACCGCACAAGTAAAGCCCCAGAGCTCACTTGGCGACAGATAAATGTGAATGATGTCACATTGGGATGCTGAACCGCTTTACTTCCCTCATAATGGCCCACGACATACTTTCATAAGAATCTAATTAGTTGTTTTTCTTTATAAACCCCCACCCCAACATTGTGACCATCTGAGTGTTCACATGCTTCATAATGCAGCACATAAGCCATGTTTCTCTCTAGTGCTCTCTGGTTTTCACTATTTCTTAAAAAAAAAATGGATTTAGATTTTCCAATGCTGCCAAGGAGTGGTCCAGAACATGATTATGGATCTGTGCTGAATTTTTCTGAATGATTTTTGAAATTTTTTGCAAGTAATACACTGATATACAAAAGACAGCACGTTATTCAGAGCCAATTCAGAATCATTTACACGTGCAGACCTTAGGGCCACGTTATTTTTTTTTGTACATTTTATTTCTTTCTTTCCTTTAACAGGGTGTTCCGCTCGAGCCTGGTCGTTTACGAGACTGTTGTTAAACGTGGAATGTTGTTAGTACCTGAAGAGGGGAGGTAATAGCGCTTTTATTGTAGCCTGTATGATTTGAGAGCATGTAAAAGGCTATTAAATAATAATACTGCCTACAAAAAACGCCGGACTCACTCCAATGGATACGTGAAGGCCTCGAGCTCTCCGTGCATACTCTATGTGAAGTCCTGATGGTCTCAGATGGTTCAAACTTTTTGTTATTTTTACCATGTACCTCTTTATAACTCGAATCCATCTGAATGTAAGAATATTTGGGAGGCTTTTACCCACAACAGCATTGCTTTCAGAAGTAGACCTGAAACCCTCCAAACCCTCGGCAGTCCTAAGATAGCTTAAATTAATCGTCAGATCAGAACGTTGAAACTCGATTTAAATCTGGCCTAATTCCTCGGGATGTGTTTGTTTTGCCCCGGGATCTACAGCTGGGTGTCACTCAGATACGCTCCTATTGGACTTTGCAGCAGGGTGCAGGCTTTGATTTGTCAGAGGGGTGTGATACGCTCGGAAAACAACTTGATTCAATCAAAATAATGTTGTGGAAAACAGGCTCACACGCTTGCACGTGTTGGCCCCTGAACAGTTGGCATCGGGTTTTAATGCACTCTTAATTCTGACACACACACACACACACACACACACATGTACACACTCAAAACTCTTTTCTCTCCCTAATATACATAGACATGCAGACAAAGAAAGAAAAAAAATTAAATGGTGAGAGGGTAAAAAAAAGCTCTGTGTGTGTGTGTGTGTGTGTGTGTGTGTGTGTGTGTGAACTGTCAATGCTTGGACATAGTAACACAAATATGTACAACTGGTGAGGTTCATAGCTCAGTTTGTCAGTTACGTCGTGCTGCTGTCTGAATTCTGAAGGCAATGTGTGTGTGTGTGTGTGTGTGTGTGTGTGTGTGAGAGAGATTGTGTTATGGTGAAGGTTGACAGGACTTTTTTGTATCTTTCTACTAAAGGAATTCTGACCATCCCTCTTTCTACGTATGCAGTATTTCAGCTGTATAGTAAAAGAAATCAATTGAAAGAACATCATTGTTCACACTGACCTTCAGGATAAAGAGTTACTGAAGATACGTGATGTAAAAGCAATTTACATCTAATAATGTTAATGTGTGGTGTATATAATACCCTCCTGTATTAACCACCGTGGTGTTTCTCAGCCTTGCGTGAGAGTAATAACCACTATAGTGAAATGCGAGGTCGAGAGAACGCAGTGTTTCGTCAATGTGGGGGGAAAAAAAGCAAGCAGAAGATCACTGTCCTTGTGGATATAAAAGAGAAGAAACACAGGAATCGGGAGGAATTAGTTGAGTAATCTATAAGCGAAGTGTATTAAAGCCTAGGAGCCCTTTGACCTGTAATGGGAGAACAGAGTAATGGGTTCATTCAGGGTTGAATCTTGCAGGATGTCGTGTTCACACAATGAAAGAGCTGCCTGGTTTAATTAAAGGTGACACAGTGGTGCAGAAGGTAACATCGCCTACTTACAGCTCCAAGGTCTCAGAGATCAGGTAACTGTGTCTGTGTATAGACATTTGCATGTTCTCCCTCTGTGTGTGTGTGTGTGTGTGTGTGGGTTGCCTCTTTGTTCTCCAGTGTTTCTTCAGCTGTCCAAAACATGCAGGTAGGTGGATTGAGTATGCAAACCCGTCTGTAGGTATGACCGTGTGTGTGTGTGTGTGTGTGTGTACTTGGCCTGGTGTTCCACCTTCTTCGCAGTGTTCCTGAGACAGGCTCTATCTCTATTTTGACCCCGGACCTGGATAGCATGAACAAAGCATATAGAGAGATGAAGACCTCAAAACTTCAAGGAAATCAGAAGTTATCAGTGTTGACTGAGGAAGAAGGTCTTAGGTAGAGCATGTAGAGCACTCTTCTTCTATGGAGGAATTTTCCTTTCCATCCCCATCCAAAAGTGTGGCGGATCCAATTTGGCTGCTCATACCAGTGGTCCCGCTTCATTCCAGGCAGCTTTGCGAACACACCAAGTAAGCCCTCGCAAATCTGAAATGGCTTCAGAAAGCACCGCTGGCTTTGTCCTGACAAAGGCACAGCAGAAGGACTGAGAGCTTGGTGGGCTGGATTGGTGCTGATGCTTCATCAAAGCCAAGACCGTTTGTCAGGGAAATCTATGCTTTGGCCCATGGCTAAGCTCGGCTGGTCCTTTTTTGAGTCAGCGAGGGAAGGATTTTGTCGAGCGAATTGAGAAAATCCAAGTCAGATGCAGATGATTTAAATATCTGGATCTTTAGAGGCAGAGTAATGGATGCTAATGGAACAGTATTATACATCTGTGAACTTTTAGTCCCTGCTGTTTAAGATACGAAAAAAATGCAACGTCTCAGATACTTTTGAGGACACATTCCCAATACACGTTGGTGTCAAAAAGTTTCACTCTGTTTACAAGGAAGTACTTTAATTATCTACGTTTCCACACTATCACCTTTAAAATAGACCTCTTACACAGCAATACAGCGCCCCCAGTGTTCTGGAATGTGTCCTGGAAGCCTTCCTTTCTAAGCGTTTCAAGCACCTTCTGCGATTCGCGCCGGATCTCCGCAAAGGTGTCAAAACGGCAATCCAGCCGTATCTGAGATTGTGTGGATCATTCTCCGACGATCATCACGCGCGAGTTGCCGAACGGTTTTCAGGGGTTGATCTCGTTAAAGGTCTGCCTGATTTCTCGCCATCTTCTGGTGTCGTTCTTCCGCTCTTGAAGAACGCGTGTCGCTCAAAACACCTCGAACGACACGTCGCGACGTCTCTGTTGCAGATTTGCTCACACAGAAATTCACATTTTCTCTTTGTTCTAACTTGCTGATGTTGAACTTGAACTCCATGATGAAATCTCATGGTCAGAACAGCGTTGGGTACATCATTAGTCTCCACTTTTTTATACCACCTGGTGTACAGAAGTTTTGCATGTTCTATCTACATCGGTGTGACTTTCTTCTTGGAGTTTTATACTTCCTAAGTGTAATGACTACTCCAGTGTCTACAGGGGGCCCCGTGAAGCACCAACATCCCACATGTCCAGTGTTCCTCAGAGGAAAAAGTGGTTACTGATTCATTAAATGATTCTATTAATACATGAAATAATTCTAAACTTTATATTTCTCAGTAACAAAAATTGCAGAAACTTGGACTTTTAAATAGTGGAGAGATGTTTGGTTCTGTCACCAGCCTGAGGGCTGCAGGTGTGCGTTCAAGTTCCCCACGTGGTCCTGTTAAAACAGACTTTGAACTTGTGTGGATTTTTCAAGATTTGTTAGCAAGTTCTGTTTCCAAATGGGAAAATCATGGCATTTTCTAGTACATTCCAGTGCAATATTCCAGTGCAATATTCCAGTGCTTGGAATATTGTTTTTAGACATATGAAGGGTATATGATGTTTTGTGTGTGTGTGTTTGTGTGTGTGTCCAAGGGATGCAACTCTAGTTAATAATTCAGACAAAGCTCATTATCATGGCAGAGCAGATCTCACTCTGATTCCTGCTTCATTACAGCTGCGATGTTTCCATCTTCCAACTCCTTCTTTCGACGCCACAGAAACATGATTTTGTATTTAGTTTTTTTTGTAATGAGTTACTTCTTTTATTGCATGATTCTGTGTGTGTGTGTGTGTGTGTGTGTGTGTGTGTAATGTAATATACTAATTGCACAGTTTCATTGGTATTCATCATAAAACATTCATTGCAATGCATATGGCTAATGATGTAAAAAAAAAAAAAAAATAACAGGAGGATTAATAAAAGCACACAATCTTGTCTTTGGATTCTGTAGAATGAAATTTTTCCTCCACTTGAGATCCAAACTTGTTCCAGCGTGATAGTGCCCCTGTGCACAAAGCCAGCTCCATGAACATCTGCTTTACATGGGACTTAGTGGAAGATCTCCTGCTATTAAACCATATGCTGACTGTACCCCAGACCACCTCACCTTCTCACCTACATCAGAACCTGACTTTACAATCTGTCTGAATGAAACTAAACAAAATCTAGTGAAACATCTTCCCAGAAGATTATCATAAGACCAAGTGTGAAATCGAATGTTCAAAAAGCACCTATAATTTTATGGTCAGGTGTCCACAAACTTTTGGAAATATAGTGTTTATGGGTGATATATAGCTGTAAGGTTTGGAAGCAATCACTTCTGACTGGTCAGTGAAATTCTTCCTCCGGACCCCTGTGTTTCTGTAGCTAATCACAGCCATGCGTGTATTTATATCGTTATTGTGTTCTGGCACTTTTTCCAGTATTCAGAGTTTTGATTTACTCGAGCCCACAGTCTCAAAACCGCTCGGAGATTGCTTTTTTTTTTTGCTAAGCTCTTCAGACAGCGCTCCACTTTTAAGCTCAAATTTCATGAAAAAACTCAGAACACTTGGAAATAAAATGCCCCATGTTCAATCACTGAACTCAGAACCACCTTATCATGACTAACGCTATGCAGCTTTTCTTTCCACTTCAATCCATACTTACTATAATGCAATAAATACAAAATAAATGTACAGGAAAATGGAATACAATTATTATCATCATTTATAAAATAATATAATCAGTGGGTAAGATGTTGGACTTCAGATTGGAATTCAAATCCTACCCCTATTAAGATGCCTTCTGGGCCCCTAAGGGAGGCCCTTAACTGTTAAGTTGTATAAATAAATATGCTTGTAAAATTTGTAATATTTGACAGCCGAATAATGTTAATGTACATGTAATGTATCATATACGTGAGGTCCACTGAGGTCCTAATCATGACGACTGGCCGGGAAAACACACTTAAATGAAAACAGCAATAAAAAAAAAATAAAGTGGTTTGGTATAATGGAGGAAACGGAGGGAGAGGAAGAGCGTAGTGATTAAGCTGGAGCTGGAGATAAAAGACGAGGAAGATTAAGAGGAAGGCAGATAAACAGTCTCAAATGAAAGTTCATTGTGATGTACCTAACGATCTCCGGTTAAATCGAAATCGGCAAGTAGGTTTTGGTACGGAGCCAAATTCATTATGCCATCAATCTTCCCAAGAGCCCCTGGACTAATAGATGCAAAACACGGCTGATGCATCAACTATCCACTCCTATATTATACAGTGCGTACGAGATGGCCAAGATCTGGGTCATATCTGAAGAAGAAGTTTTCTCAGAAAACCGGCTGATTTTGGGGCTGTGACTACAAAAAACTCCTCAACGTATGAATGGTTCGAGCAGTGCAATTTTCTCACATAAGCTTCAATACTTTCATTTTCCTGCTCATGAACCGCACAATACCACTTTAAAACTCGCCACAAGTACGATGAAGAGAAACAGCCAAAGAGAAAAGTAGAGAAAATCAAAGTCATGTGCAGCAGATGCCTGAACCCGGTTTATCATCTGACTAGTTGTGATGGAGGGTGAGAACAATAATAAGGCTTCTACAGAAAAAAAGAAGAAAAAGAAAGGTGCTTTATACTTGTCCTTTTCTGCAGGTCAAAAGGTCAAGTGTCTTGCTCAAAGGCCCCAAGAGCAGCAGCTTGGTGATACTGGGTCTTGAACCCCTGACCAAAGCCTGACTCAAAGCCTCAACAACTGAGCTTCCACCTGACCCTAAGGCATCTATGAGAAATGATTTGATGAATCAAACCCAAATGATCATTTGAAATGATCATTTAAACAGAAGGTTTTGAGTTCAAATCCCAGAACCACCAAGCTACAAATGCTGGATACTTGAGCAGGTATTTTTTTTTTGTGTTTTTTGTGTTTAGATCTTGTCCCTCCCCTTTTTAGCACTAAAACAAAGGTTGTACCGCTCCGCCCTGTATAGTTTATACCTCATGCTAATGTAAATTCCTTTGTTTTGCTAAATTAAACCAATCTTTAGAGTAGGCTAGGCCATGTCTCGACCTACCATATCTCCATCGCAAGTCGGGGACTACCTGTATTACTTTTTTCCTTTCGTACTAAATCATTAAGTCACATGATTAAATGTTTTGTCATCATTTAGGGATCAGGTCAAACAAAATGGCGGTTTGTTTTGCAATTCACCCATGCAGATCGAATGCTAGTGAAGACGGAAAGGTTAAAAAAATCGGTTAAATGACGCCAAAAAGTAGATCATCGCTCTGTTCGCTGAATCAGTTGAGGATCAGTTATGTGTTGGTATTATGAGGTACTTAGATTTTTAATCAGAAATTCATGAGGCTTTCTCCCATTGGGCGAGGGGAGATGGATGAGCCGTAATCAGCGACAGGAGAGCGGCAGTGATTAATGCGGCCTCTGCGGACTGTGCAGCGGAGCTCGTGATACCCTCCAGTGTCCCACTTTGATGCCTGAGCTTCGGGATATACAGCCCTCGCTATTGGCTTGTAAACGAGAGGAGAATTACAGCACGTGCTTTACTGTCGTTAGCGGTCTAAGATGTAGTCATGCAGTCAGACAGTGCTCCTCATCTCAAGCGTCTACAACTTTCATTGTACTCTTTGTGTACCAGATGTGTGTCCTGTGTGTGGTGCTTTGTCCTAATGCGTTTCTACATGGAGCTCGGATGCAAGGAAGAGCTGTGACGTGTTGTGTAGCTAATAATTACATTTATAATGCATGTTTTATGACTGTATTATATAACACGAACCCAAAGGGTGACGTGTAGACTAGATTGCGTGTATGTAGGCATGTGTGAGGTGTTAATGGGAAGACTTGGGGTTATAAAGCAAAGCACACTTGAGGTAGAAAATGGCAGCTGAGTGTGGAGGATTTGCATGTCAGTTTGATGAAAATAGGTCATGATGCAGGCCACGTTGCATTTAGTATGCTGCCCATGTGTCTATTGACTTCCTGAGACCACACATAGCCTTGAGTGAACCCGGTTCTTCTTTCTTTTCTCTCTCTCTCTCTCTCTCTCTCTCTCTCTCTCTCTCTCTCTCTCTCTCTCTGTCTATCGGTCTATCTATCTGTCTATCTGACTCTCACGCCCTCCCTTCTCTCATGCACTGTGCAATTCAACATTTCATCTTCTAAAGCTGTTTTTTTTTTTTTTTTTTTATCTAAGCGTTTGCATGATAGCTTTGATGCAAGACATAGTATGGTTCTCATTCTCTTTCTCTCTCTCTATCTCTCTCTCTCTCTCTCATTTTTCACTCTTTGTGCCATCGCCACTATCGATTGGTTTCTTTCTCCTAAATTTCGGCTGCATCAGATCTGGGATTTCATTAAGGATCTTTATTCTCTTTGATGCTCCGCAACTAGATTAGCGTGATTTTTTTATTTGCTAGCCGCATTATTGTGAGTGTTAAAACCCGCATGCTAACTGCTGGCTAATGGGTCTGGTAATGAAAAATGAAAGGATGAACAGGTTATCTATAAACAATGTATGAATGAATGAATGTATTCTTTTTTAAAGAAAAAAAAGTCTTGAAAGAAAAAACAAATAAGAAGAATACAAATTATTTCATCCCCAAGAAGGTGAATATTTCGCCGGATTACATTTTCAGTATTATTATTATTTTTTTGACAAAAAAGTCTCATCCTGAGTTTCTGCTTTCCAGTGTGTACACATCAGGGATGTAACTGAATACAAATACATTATTCAGCATGAACAAATAAACAGATACAATTCTGAATAGGACTCACATTATTCTTTTCTTTTTTTTTTTGTAAACAACGATTGCCAGAAAGTTTCACAGGCATCCACAGGTGTGTACTGGGCCTGGGATCCCACAGGACATGAGTCGCATGAGTGAGAGGTTTTTCTTTATTTTTTTCTCTGGGCATGAGTGAGCATCAGATACAAAGTCTGGATTTGTGCACAAGGGCATTGCCATGCTGGAACATTTGGGTTTCCAAGTTCGAGTGAACGCAAAATTTTGTTTTACCGCATACAAAGACGTCCGACACAATTGTGTGCCTCCAGCTTTGTGGTAACAGTTTGGAGAAGAATCACATATGGCAGAAAAGTTCGGGTGTCCCAATACTTTTGACAAGAAAAAATTGGTCATTAGAAACAACAAAATTGATCACAAACAAAACTCTGTTTTCTATTTTCTTCCATACAAAACAAAGTCACACAACTGGACGCATTGTGATGATTTGATTGAGATTTTTGGATGCATCATCGCTTTAATGCCTGTATGATATGATTCTTGGTTTGAGACTTAACCCTAATAGATATATAACAATAATGCCAACATGGTGATTAGTCAAAAAAAACGTACATAAGACTTTCAATTCAACATTTTATAATTTGACTGACGTCACTGTGTATAATTCAGTGTTTTATATATTTTTCTAATGAATAGGTAGATGTGTAGGTTTTAGCTTACTGGTTGAAGGTTGTGAGTTCAAATCTCAGCCACACCAAGCTGCCACTTTAACCTTAAAGCTACTCAGCTGAGATTGTATATAAATGTAAATAGGAAAAGTTTGAGAAATAAATGTTTTTATTATAAAATTAAAAAATGCAATGAGAAAGAGGCCTGGTCTCGATGTGAGGCTTTGACTGCATGAGTAAACTCAGTGAGAAGCTCTGTCTGAGTCGTGGATTAGCCTCTATCTCTCCTTCTTTCTCTCTTTCTCTCTCTCTCCCTCTTTCTTTCTCGTCATTGTTAATGATGTGCTCCGCCCGGCGTGGTTCAGCTGAGCGATGCCTACTGACAGCCTCACTTACGCATAGAGCCTTTTGCTGACACACACACACACACACACACACACACACACACACACACACTCACACTCATGCTTTCTTTCATGCATAACACACCTTACAGTTAGAGCTTTGTTTCCTAATTCCGACAATTCATTCCGCATGCAAGGAAATTGGTACTGCTATAAGCGAACCCTGTGCATAAGCATGAGCAGGCATGCCCCTTTCTCAGCATTCAGTGTAGACTTTAATTACAACGCTGACATACACGCTGAAAACACACACACACACACACACACACACACACACACACACACACACACACACACACATACATATACATGGACTCTCAGGAAGCAGACCCGCTCCATGTGGCTGTCTCCTCTCCATCTATGAGGCTCAGCTGACATCAGAAATAAGGTTCACTCAGTCAGACTGTCAGCGGCTGCTGCTGTACCTCCAAATCTTCATCGTTCTCTACAGCACACACAAAAAAACCTGAACAGGATGTGCAAAAGCTCAGTCGTTCTCTTTACGTGATGGACGTGGTGTTTCAGCTCTCTGAATCTTCTCAAACGGTGTGTATAGAGGCACATTTTCTCGACAAAGCTTTTAACATTTTTCCAACGAAAGATCGTTGATTGCCTGGATCTACCGATTTTCATTAGTGATGAGAAGATCGGTTCGTTGTACCGACTTGGTTCTTTGAATCTCGTTCATCAAAATGAACAAATCTTTATTTGAGTCATTTCGTTCATTTAAACCCTATAGGAGTCACGTGACAAAAGGACGAACGTTTTGGAATAGAGGACTCATGAGATGAGCTACTCAGTTCTGTTTTCTGTACATGATTTATGGAGAATTTGCGACGCTTTGCTTTTGTACATCCAGTAGAAAATGAATGAATCACTCTTTGAGACGATTCGTTCTTCCGAGTCACATTAAAGACTCATTCGAAACGTACGAATTGAAGATTCATTACTAATTTAATCTCAAGTAACTGCTTTCACCTCAGCAGATTCTTGATGGAATATTTATATCAGGGAGATTTAAAGGTTTTTTTTTGCTGTGATTTTTTTGGGAGAGGAGAAAAACCAGAAGAACCTAGATGAAACACACCTACACAAACAGAAACTCTCAGAGGTATTAGAAATATGAATGAGATCTTGGTCCCTCTATTTATACCTCCTATAGACTACAGTTGGAGTCAGGAGGACCTTTACATTTTAAACCTGAAGACTCATTTAGACAGGTAGTAATGACAGGTCCTGATGTAGGTGAGAAGGTGAGGAGGTTCCTGGGGTGCAGTCAGCGTTCACATTCATCCCAAAGGTGTTCAATAGGGTTTACAGCAGGAGATCTTCCACATCACATGTAAAGCAGATGTTCATGGAGCTGGCTTTGTGCGCAGGAGCATTGTCACAAGTTTGCATCTCCTTGTTCATGTGAACTTCTATGAATGACATTGGGATGGAAACGTCAGGTGTCCCAAGACTTTTGTCCATGTTGTGTATGAAAATCGATAGTCTTTGCTGAACGGTTTTTATTATCCAGAAATAAAAGGGTAACCTGTCAAAGGCTGATTAGATTTTTTGCAAACTGAACGGATTACGCTTTACGTCTTTTTCCTCTCCGAGGAATCACGCCGTTTGATGAAATCACGTTTATCTGGTTAAAAGTGTTCATCCTTATGCCTAAATAATTGCATTTATCGCGTCGGCCGTAGTGAAATCCGACAGGCTTGAAAAGACCGCGGCACATTTTAAGCTCCAAACACAATATTAGGAGGCGAAATAGAGTTTATTCACACCAAGCAGGATTTACAATAAAGGTAAGATTTTCCAGATAAACAACCTGATCTCAGGAGAAATGTGGAAAAACGATTCTTTAGGCAGGAAATTCAGGTGGAAAAGATATCAAGGATGAACCTTTGTCCGAAAGGAAACAAATTTGTGTAACTTGAAAAAAGTGTGAGACTGTATGGAGACATACAATACGTCCTGACATGTCATATGGTAGTAGTGTGTGTGTGTGTGTGTGTGTGTGTGTGTGTGTGTGTGTGTGTCCATGTTTTTGCATATCTATAGAGTGTTACTATGGTGAAGGAGGGGCTTTGATTTGTGAGGACTAGTTTGTCAGGGTTTTTTTCTTGTTTTAATATAGTTCTCTCAAAGTTCACTCAAAGACTTTACGTTCTACTGAACTTCACCCCCCTCTCCCATCTAAAGCCCCTCTCTACACTGACACACACACACACACACACACACACACACGCATACATGCACACGATGCGACCCAAACACACATTCTGGCATCTTCATTAGCAATTCATGAGCAGTGTCTCATTAGACACTAAGTTTTAGCATGGGCCTCTGAAGTGGATGGCTGGAGCAGTTATTAATATTTCATATGCCTCCCATCGAGGAGCTAAAAAACCGAGTCGCCTCTCTCATGCTACAAAGTCGCTCGAGCTCTCCTTTTTCTCCTCTTCCTCCCGTTTCCTCCCTCCGCTTCCTTTTTGTTCAGGGTTTCTCGTTCTCTTTTCTTCGTTCCGTCTCCTCGTGCTGACCTTAACTCAAACTGACTTAATTGGGCTGTCTTTGTTCCAGAAATGGCGAGGTTCCTTTTCTCTTTTTCGGGCTAAATGTAGACCAGAGAGACGGGTTGGAGAACGGAATGAGAAATGAGCAGACGGAGTACATGATGAGGATGATGAGGGAAAGGGTAACGTGCTGGAATGAGGACTGTAGGACCAAATGAACCCTAAAACATCAGCACTCTGGAAGAATGTGTGTGTGTGTGTGTGTGTGTGTGTGTGTGTGTGTGTGTGTGTGTGTTGGGGATGTGAGGGGTGAGAGCGGTATGTCTAGAGTGTATGAAACAGGCATTCTGCCCCTGAAAGACACTCATGCATAAATAAGTCAATAAAGAAAGACTGTATTTAAATATATAGGGACGTTCATGTGGGTGTGTTCATGCGTACAAGTGTTTGATGTGTGTGTGTGTGTGTGTGTGTGTGTTTGTGTGCACGTGTCTGAATAAGAGCAGATGAACAGAACCGGCTCTTCACCGATTCGATGAGAACGAGACGCTACATTCCCTCTGAATGAGAAACAGACACACAGGGGGAGCGAGACACATCCTTTATACGACCACAATGAATACGGCGTAAACACACTGCGAATTGTGTCTGTGTGTTTGTGTGTGTGTGTGTGTGTGTGTGTGTGAGTGTGTGATGCGGAGGGAAACATTTAGACGGTCCATTGTCTCGTTCTTATCCCCTCAAGCCTAATTTATCAGCTTAGACAGATTTGTGTGGCGTGTGGATCAGAAGAATCGAAGTGCTGAAGAATGTCACAGAGGAACAGCAGCAGCTCCAGATGGAACCTGAAACTCTAAGAGTGATCTTCTTATTTGACTTCTCAATCCAGGCCTTGGTGATGCCCCTGTTCTAAACCGTCTCTGCGTCTCTTTCCTTCGAGTTTCCCTCTGTTTTTTTCTCCCTCTCTCTCCTTCTTTCTCTCTCTCTCTCTCTCTCTTCTCTCGGCGCATTATTACCGTGGTGTCGAGCTGTGATGCGCCTCATTGCATCTTCTCATGCTGAAATGTCATTGTAATTCCTGTTACGTCTCACAAGCTCTAAAGCACGTGCAGTGTAACCCATGAAACCCATCGTCCTGATTGGACTGGATTTCGTGGCAGGTTGCCACGCCCTTCGCGCAGTGTCACCTGCGTCTTGCTTTAAAATCCCATGAGTCGCTGATCATCGCTTTGCTTTGCGTGTAAGTCCAAAATGTGAAAGTTTCCAGTTCGTACTCTAGCTCCAGGGTCTCTGGTTTTCTAATCCTGTAAGCAATCTCGTAATTATGAGGTGAATGCACACAAATAATTACCGCTTAGAAATTTTTCTTCAAGCCTTGACTTTTTTAATTAGACGTGTGTCTGGCCCTTAGAATAACCGTGGAATCTAAATGGGAATTACATGTGGAATAGGATGTTCATAAACATCCAAAATTTATGCTCCGGTCTCCACCAACTGTAGAATTATTTCTAAAGTTTAAAGTATTATTTTCATTATTATGACCATTATTTAAAGTGATGAAGAGAAGAAGAGGAAGGCTGCCATCGAGAGCTCAATTTTCAACTTATGGTTGGAATGTTGGGTCACTCCAGGGTTCCTCAGGTTCCTCAATGTTCCTCAATGTTTCTCAGTGTCCTCACTGGTCCACATTGTGTTTGGTCCCTGTCATCTAAACACAGTTCCATGCTGTAGCTTCTTTTCTTTCATGGGAAAGAAAATGGAGCTCTCAAAGGCATCCTTGCGTATTTGCTGCATCGCCTTAACCCTGACTATTCTTCTTTTACTCCATCAATTTTCACAGCACATTCCCTCTCCTGTCTTCCCCCCTTCTTTTTAACCCCCCATCTTCTTCTTTGTAAACTCTTTCAACATCTCTTACCCTAAACCCCCTCTTACACCACCACAACACCCCCCCCATACATATATATACACACACTAGCTTGCTCTTCTGTTCTCCTCTCCATCTTCTTTTTTTTCTGTCATTCCCTTTCTCTGCGTACTACGGTCAGGTCTCATGGGGAAAGGCGGTTGGCAGAAAGCAGGCTTGCTGCCATAGCAACAGGAACCCTCCCTCTCCCACAGGTCTCCTTAGCAACTGGTAGCTTGGCATTGTTGTAATGAGCGGGCCCTATGTGCCAGGCTAACAGAGCACTAGTGAGCGTGTGTGTGTGTGTGTGTGTGTGTGTGTGTGTGTTTGTGTGTGTGTGCACACTCCACATCTTTGTGTGTTATACATGATTATAAAGTGCACGAGGAGCGAAGGCATTCTTCTACTGTAAGCTTCAGTAGCATCTCCCAGCATCCGAAAGAAAATCCCATAAATATCCATGTGTACATAATACGCCTTTGTCCTTTCGCCACAAACTCGGATTCCGTCTTAAACCGCGCTCTAGAACGCATTCATCTAGCCGCACTTTAATTAAGAATCATGCGAGCACGCTTCCTCATCTGTTTGCTCTTGATTAAAGTGATCAACTCTCTCCGTGCCCTCGAACTGAAAGAATCGAAGCGTGACTTAATTAATGATTTACTAATTAATTGTGCATGCTCTGTCTAGGACAAAGGATAACTTTGAGCGAAAAAATTAGTCAGTGTCACTGTCTTTTTGCTCACTGTTTAGAAGAGGATGAATGACAAAATAGGGTTTAGGACTACAGGGTCAATCATTGGGTTCTTTTAGAAATAGTTTCTTGCACATGATTATAGATTATATTTTATTTGGGACATTAAAAACAATGAAAATCTTTTAAAAATAAACTCTGAATATATATATATATATATATATATATATATATATATAGATAGATAGATAGATAGATAGATAGATAGATAGATAGATAGATAGATAGATAGATAGATAGATATAGATATAGCTTTGTTCATACACCATGAGGCTTCATGGAAAAAATATTGACAATTCAATTTAATTTAATTTGTATAAACTTTCTACAATAGACAATTTCAAGAAGAATCTTGACATAAATGATTAAAATAAGACTATATTTTGAATGCATATGCTAAGACATTTTAAATGCATCCATTTATCCCTATAAGTTTATCCCTATAAACAAGCAAAAGGCACAGGTGCTGAGGGAAAACCTTCTGAGAAGGCAAGAAAATGACCGTGATAAATGTGATTAGCGGATTTAGGCGAAACAGAAACTCGAATACGGTTGTCTAACCTAGCTTACTTAGATAGCTAAGCGTGTTCTGTGTGCTGGTGTATTTGTATGTAGGATGTGAGAATATTGAACAAATTGCTGAGCAAATGTCAAAGAAAAAATCAAGAAATTCATAGTGAAATCGTTCGACAGAAGCATGCTAGCGGATGCTTAAGAAACTAGCCAGCTACTATACACAGCTTAGCAGCATATAAGGCTGAATTGAAAGAGCAAATGTCTGCATATTTATAGCTCCTGCCTTTTTAATGAAGCTAAAGATAATGAAATGTAGAGCATTTGAAGCAGCTTGCTGGCTATTAAACATACTAAGCATATTTATTATAACAGAATTTGTGTATAAGGGCTCTTTATATTTTTTTTTAAAGAGGTACCTTACGGGTGAACAGACATGGTCTATTTCATAGCGATATAGTGACATTTAATTACAACATTGCACATAAAGGTTGTGTTTGTTTATTCAGTCGGAGTAAGTGAGATGTAGTGTAGAAGGTTCGTAAGCGTATTAACCGTAGTGTCCTCGTGAGCCACTTTGTCAGGGGAAACCTGGCTGGACTCGTGCTCTGTTGTGCCAGCCACTGGGATAGGAAAGTCTGGCTCACCGTTCGCTCAAAGGCTATTTTGGTATGCGGAACGGATTTTCTGATCCCCTGCACTGCACAAAGATGCTCTTGAATCTGTTCAGTCTTTTCAAACATCCTCCATACGGCACAGTCCATCTCTAGACTGACTGTTTGGATGGACTGATCTATTGACTAGCTTGGTCTGTAGGTCCAGCAAGTCGAGGAGCTAACATCCAGGGGATAGGTAGACCAGCTGAAGTTGGAGTTCATTGTAAGTCAGAGTGTAATGTCAATCCTCATGCGCTGAGAGTAGTGATGGGTCGTTCATGAACAATTCGTTCATTTCGAACGAATCTTTAATGTGACTCGGAAGAACGAGTCGTCTTAAAAAGTGATTCGTTCATTTCGTTCAATTGAGTAGTTCATCTCTTCACTCTTATAGTCTGAATCATTAGTTTTTTAATCACATGACTTCCACAAACGCTATGCAGTGCATTACACAGGAAACAGAATTCAATTGTCCATCTCATGAGTTCTCTGATCTGAGTCATTCGTCTGTTTGTCAAGTGACTCCCATATATGCTATTAGTGTGCTTGAGGGATTAAAGGAACAAAATGAGGCTAATGATACAAAAAAGATTTTGATGAATGAGATTCAAAGAAATGAGTCACTAAAACGATCCGATCAGCCCATCACTACCTGAGAGTTGTTAGTGTTATAAAGATGCCCATTAGTGATGTCATTTTTGGGGTGGCATCACTAGACTTGCAGAAAATCTGGAAATTTGGATTACACACACAGACACGCACACACACACACACACACACACACACACACACACACACACACACACACACACACACACACACAGGACATTTTAAAGGCAGACTAACAGGTCTTTGAGGGTCAGAATTCTAGCTGATAGACAGGTGTTCAAATACTTATTTGCAGCTGTATCATACAAATAAATAGTTTAAAAATCATACATTGTGATTTCTGGATTTTTTCTTTTTTTTAGATTATGTCTCTCACAGTGGACATGCACCTACGATGACAATTTCAGACCCCTCCATGATTTCTAAATGGGGGAATTTGCAAAATAGCAGAGTGTTCAAATACTTATTTTCCTCACTGTATATACATACAAAACAGGCATCATAAGTTGTAACAAAATATACAGCTGTTTTCATCCTTGTATCCTTGGTGTAATATAGTAGTCCACATGAGTTATGTTTTAACTCTAGATATAGAAGCACAGGCAAAAAAGATTATACCTCGTGGTGACGTCCATCTCCTGGGCTTGTATTTTATACTTGCATGTTTGTTGGGTTTTATTTCTTGCCCAGCATTTTATTTAAAATCTCAATCTATATCGAACCACAATATAATATTGCATTATTACATTCATAGCAATATATCTGGTGCATCCACGCATGTCATGATGGTACCTTATTTGTACGATATTTCAATCGGATGACACTTTGCACTTCCACTAGAAAGATCTCGCTATGCTGCTACACTGCCAGATATAAAAATAGCCTCAGAATTATATGCTATAAGAGTCATATATGGTGAGGTGTGCATGCCCAGTGATTGTATACCATGGCCATCTCCAAAGCAAATCAAGCTGAATGGATTTATTCACTCTGTTCATGGTAGGATTATTCGTGTGGGGTTTTAGAGCTGTATTGCAGTACAGTGAGTCACTCGGTGCAACCATTTGATCATTTGGTAGATCAAAATTAATTCACGGTGGATCAACACTTTCCTGTGGCTCTATTTCTTTGGGCAGTGACGGACATTTCAACGAAGGACAGAAGACTGTTTGCCGTCCCAGTGTTATCAGTGTCCTTGGTGTTTGTAAGGTTGTGATAATGATTGTGCGTAAATTTCAGCAATTAGCATTAATTTATTAATGTTTATTACCACGGATATGGACTCCTTTTATTCATTTCATCTCATTGCTACAGCTCAAGCAAGAACCGGAATTCAGAAGCTACACTAGGTACATGCTCTTCTAACCCAGAACTAGAAATATCACTGGGTCTTTTTCCAGATTTCAATAATGTCCAGTTTCCTGTCTTCTGCTTTTGTAGTTCATGTCCCTCAAGCTTTTTCTTCTCAGCGTCAGATCCAAAAAAGTGATTTTTTTAAGTTATCATAGTTTTCCAGGTCAGCTCTTGTCATGCTCCTCTGATCTCGGTCATCACCAAAATCACATTTACGGTTTCTAAAAACCCCAATCCCAATCTGGCAACCAAAACAATGGCACTGTATCACTTTTTCTGATGTTTGATGTAAAAAAAAATCACTAAAATTTGACCTGTATTTGATGTTTTTTTAATTAAAACACACAATTAGCTGCAGGTGTATAAGCATTTTTAATAAAATAGCCAGGGAGCGAACAGTATAAGCCGAAGATGAGTATTATGTATTCATAATATCATGAAGATCTATTTAACTCTGAAGACGTTGCTCATTAATCCGCTTGGCTATGAGTTTATTTCCCCTAAAACGAACAATGTCTTCCACAGGAAGGGTATCTTTAGAATTTGCTCATTTACATCGATTGCCTACAGACAGACTTATGAGACGAACACTTTTTACCACACAGAGCTCACATTTTAACTCTCCCACAAATGGTTTATGTGTTACTTGGCTCTTCTCCTACAATGCACATAGTCCTTGTCTATCTTCTACCACACTTGTGCTTATCACTTATGCAAAATATATCTGACAGACAGAGAGAGAGAGAGAGAGAGAGAGAGAGAGAGAAACATTGACAAGTCTGTACATAATGACTGATGACTGAGGAGGACTAATGCTTAATAGTTGTGCAAGGTTGCAGATGTTTCCGCACTATAAGCTGCTAAGAACCCTTCAGCAATCTCCACTTGAAATGAATGTTCCGTATCTGTTCAGTATCAATTTGTGAAATGCACTAAATGTATGCTGAAGGATTGTGTTTAATGCTCCATGGAGAACATTCGGTACTAAAACTTTCCATCCTATGCAGAATAGATACAAACATACATACATATCCTGTAGAACAACATTATAGATGACCAATGCTGTTCACTATGCATGTATAATCTGAGTCTAAACTGATGTTTGTGGATTTGTCATAGTTCCCCATGTATATGAGGTGGTATCAAGAATTTTCCAGACTAATGGTGTAACTGGTGCTATTCTGATCACGTTTGCAATTCCATCACGTGAAGCAAGTTAGAATGAAGTGTAAACTCTGTGTGAAACTGGGCAAATCTTCCACAGAGACGTTTGACATAATGTATTTTTGACGAGAGATCAGGAAGACCTACGAGCTCAACCCCTCTGAAAACCGTTCGGCAACCCGTGCATGATGATCTTCAGAGAACGATCCACATGATGACATTTGCACACCAACCGAAATCACCAGATTTGTCTCCTGAGGTCTTTGCCCTCTTCCCGAAGATAAAAATCCAGCTCTGAGTTTTGAATCACAGAAGGTTCTCGACACTCTTCGAAAAGAAGACTTGCAGGAAACATTTCAGAAGAACACTGTTCTCTGTTTTAAAGGTGATTGTATGGAAACGTAGACAAATAAAGTACCTTCTCATAAACAGAGCGAATCTCCAAACTTTTTGAGTCTCCCTCGAAGGATCATCTTGAGGTATAAAATGTCAGAGATGTGTCTTGCAATTGTGTTGATTTTATAGCAACCTGATCTCATGGATTGCAGCACAAATAACCTGTTTATCTACATGGTTTGTTCTACTGTCAGAACGTCCTGTTTCCTACATTTCAGAAGATAATGTTTTAGAATGGCTAAACAATGCTTTAAGATACTGATCTGCTTTGTATCTGGTTTGAAGGTTATTTGGAAAAGCTATAAAATACAAGAAACCGTTCGACGTAACACATACGATTTTTTATTGCCCATTTCTACTGAACGTTTGTAAGCTCTCTTTTGCTTATTTTTTATATTTCTGCCCTGAATCTTTTGACCTTCATCTCTCAAAGCTTACTGCCCTCCTGGCCAACACATGATCCCTCCAATCCCCCGGTGCTTTACAGCAGTTCCTGGTCGACACCCAGGTGACGAGCAGCCAGATTTACCCCAGATTATCGCCAGACTTTCTGGGATTACTCTGACTGGAGTGGGATTGTGTGTGATTGCGTTCTGTGTGTGGGTGTAGATTCCTGTGGATGAATCGATGGATGTGAACATGCACACAACTACACATGAGGTTGATGGGAAGGGCAAGGCAGTCTGCTGACTCACACGAGACCCACAAGGTGTCTGGGTCAATCATGGGCGTTTTTGGTGTGTTTGCAGTACACAACCACAAGCCACGGTGTGGTTGAGCAAAGCAGACTTAACAAGAAGATCTGGATTTTTTTAAGGGATCAGTGTTTCTGTGGCGGTTGAGGGTAGAGATCAAGACCAAGCTATGTGATTAATTCTAGCATGTCAAGGTCTGGAATGACTTTTGTACTGCACCCTGGGCTTCTGGTAGTTAAATGCTGATGTGTGTGTGTTTGTGTGTGTTATGGGCAACAAATGGAAAGTGGTGGTCACCCAGGAAGCTTATACTTGACCTGCTTATTACCAGAGACACTTTTTTTGGCAGTGTGACCAAATGCTTGGGATCTGGTAGCTCAGTGAATAATATGATTAGTAGGTTATTGGTTCAAATCCCAGCACCACCAAGCTGGGATTCTTGAGCAAAGCCCTTAACCCTCGATTGCTTAACTGGATAAGGGCGTCTGCCAAATGAGTTTGGATCAAAGCTTAACTGTGAGTTGGTACGAATCTCCAGACGAAACCTAGAACATTGAATTGAACGTGTGCTGCACGAATGTTCAAATCTATCCCTTTCAATTCATACTTTTATCCGTACCCCAACTCATACGCTTGTTGCCTTTCTCCCCCCTGCATTTAATTCTGTAGTCATGGTTACCCCTCTGCAGCTGACGTCAGCGGTGCCATAGCTGCCAGAGGGCTGCTTTCTGATCGCCTGACATGGGCATTTTTTGACGCTGTCACACCGTTTGGCTTCGATTAAGTCAGCCCCTTGCCTGCCGTGGCTGCACAACATTGGACTATTACGCCAGCATGGGGGCTCGTGTCATTTGGCTGAGCTGCTAGTTGAGAATAGGAGCTCCTTGGAGGGGGGCCAGAGAACATAAATACCCCTCACTTATCCAATTTCTCACTGCTTTGAAAAGGAGCAGAGTCAAAGTGGCACGGTTTTTCGCTTGATAGCGTGGGCTGGAGAATCAGCCCTTCAGAAATCCCAGGAGAGCTAGAGAGAGAAAAAGAGAGAGAGCGAGAGAGAGGCAGGGGGCTTTTTGAGATCAGCCAACTCTGGAGCTCATCTCCAGCTCAGTTCTCTCTCTCACCAAGATAATTGGCTCACCTGGGTGCCCGATATACATTCAATAATATGAGGCATAATAGCTCTCAGAATCACTACGGAAAAACAAGATGCGTCTTTTTTTTACATTTTTTTTTACAAAAGAAAAATAGCGGCGTGACAGATTATACGTGATCTGACAGAGGTACTTGATGAACATTTATTCGGTGAATATAAGCGACGGATGCCAGCGTGTGTTGTGTTGTGGTTTTTTTTCCGTCTGATGGTTTTGTTTTCCTGTTTGAGTACAGGTGAAGGACAAGTATGTAAGTGATTTTGGGGGTGTGAAAAGTATGGTTATGTGATAAACAGATGGAGGATATGGAGAAAAATGGGATGAATAAGTGTGAAAGTGAGATGATGGTGTGGTGTGAAACACTAAATACTGTCATGGAGTTCTTGATGCTTGGGATGGTATTCGTCTCGTTGCTGAACTAAAATCTGTCCAGAAACAAAGAAAGACTCCCAAAATTTGTCATGTGTGCCTTTTGTAGAAAGGAATTAGCACATCTAAACAGACCTGGGTTACAGGATTCATTCTTGGTGGAGAAACTTCTCTGGCTAAAGCGGTAGACTGAATGTGTTAATTGGCAGCATTACACGCAAATGCAGGATATGATTCTATACAATAAATATACAAAAAATCACACTCTTTTATTCTAAATATTCAAGATTTGGAAACTGGATAAAGGTAAGACTAAGTGCCAGGGGTAATTTAGTGTTGGGTAATATATGTTTTACTCATTTCATAGCTTAGCGAAACATAGTCCCTTAGTTATTAACAGAGGTCGAGGCACCGATCACTAAACTATCGGAAAAAATCCATACAGATTTTTCCAGCTTCCGGTTCGCTGTAATCACAACAGCGGCCTCTAGAGGCGAATCACTGATGCCACGTTCTATTTGTTTTTACACGCGAGACTGCGCGCTGCACGGAGAGCGCTATATTATTTCTTATTTATAGTTTATTAGTTATATAAAAATATTTATTAATGAACATATATATCATATATATTTCATTTAGAATAATTTAATAATTTAGTACTGAGTTTTATTTTTGTGATTATGTCAGTACTATTTTACATGGATGTTAGATTTTTTTATCAAGTATCAATTTGCCGTTTAATTAACCGGGTAACGGCAAGGACGACCCAACCTAGCTATCGGTATCGTATCAGTAAAATCCACGATCGTTCGAACTCTAGTTATTAACGTATTCTATTAATTTGTTAGCGTCACGCATCAACCACATGATTATGCATAAGTCAGTAAATTTTTTTATTTCAATAGTGAAAAAAATTCACTGTAATAGAAATAATGCTCTTTTAATAGGTGATATATCTCTTAAAAAGTCATGTGTCAAAACAATAAACTAATCCAGCATTAGATAAATGTAAAATCATAATAAAATCTCAGTTTTCAATAATACTGAAAGTCACTTTGGTTTGTGGCATTTTCTGCCACACACTGACCCTCAATAAAGAAAGGAAAATTATCACAGAAAAAAGTTTTAGGACCATTGGGATACAACCTGTTTTTCTTCTGCTTCTTCTTCAGCTTTGTTTTCTATCATGGTTTATTCAGTCAATAAATTCCTAATGATTTAATGATGCACTTTAAGGATTTAACTGATGATCTTTCCATACTGTATTTACTGCTAGTAATCATTTCATTACTTCTTTAGTTCAATTCATGTGTTAGCAATCCAGCTAAATCATCACTTAAACTCGATGCTAGCGTCTCCAGGAGCTTCATGAGATGTAAATTAGCAGTTTTTTTTTCCTGGAAACTAACCGTTATCTGTAGCTTACACGTACAATAGATACTTATAATAATGCAGAAATCCTGACAGGCAGCTCCAAGAGATTTGTTGTGATATGTGATGTAGAGAAAGGTAGCAATGATACAAGAACCGATTGTTTATGCATGTGTGAGTCAGACCGAGGGTGTAATAGAGATGGAGATTAGTTGAGGGACACTGTACAATGATACGATAAATACGAGGATACTGCAGCAAGACAACAGGAGGTGCTTTCGTATATATTAAAAAATGCGCTTAACTTTTCTGATGAAGAAAGCAGTTGTTACACGAGCAGCAAAAATGTGTTTTACCAAAAGTATTGGGACACCCAACTTTTCCAGGCATATGTGCTTCTTTCCCAAATGGTTCTCACAAAGATGAAGGCACACAATTATACCGGACATCTTTAGAAGCATGCGATTTTCCCTTTTCAATTAGGAGACCCAAACATGTGCACATCTTCATGAAGACATGCTTTCCAAGGGTTGAAAGATCTCCTGCAATAGAGCTATTAACCCTATTGAACACCCTGTCCTTCTAAGCTGACCTACATCAGTATTTGACTTTACTACCTGGCTGAATGAATTCCACAAATCTCCACAAAATCTGGTGAAACATCTTGTGGTGGAAGAGTGGAGCTCATTAGAAGAGCGAATAAAGAGTAAATGTGGAATGGGATGCCCTAAAAACTCATCCCCATTTTTAGTCAGGTGCCCACAAACCTTTTTTCATATAGTTTATATATTATGGTGGTGTGTTCGCCAGAAACTGAATTTGTACTTAAACGACTGCTCCTATTCATGCATTAAGAATGCCACAAGGTGAGGAAAAAAAATGAAGCCTAATAGACCTTGTCAAAAAAAAAAAAAAAAGGCAGTGTGATGTTCTGAACTGCCAACCAGCCAGGAATGTGTCATTCAACTCCTGGAACTATATGCTATGCAGTAAATGTTAGATGTGTATGCATTATTGCATCAGCTTTTTAAAAAATATAGTAATGCATGACTGTGTGTGTGTGTGTGTGTGTGTGTGTGTGTGTGTGTGTGTGTGTGTGTGTGTGTGTATGTGCATTTATCAAAGCTAGGCATCCCAGAAAATCCCGATTCTGTAGCGTTCTTGCATCTGTAGCAATGTGCATTTAATATACAGCATAGTCCAGACGTATTAGCATGTTCCAGACAGTTCAGTAGGGTACCATGTCTAGCTCTTGATGCACAAGCATCTTGTCTTTACGTTATACTGAAAGCAACTTCTGATGGATCGCTCTCGAATTTTAATTACTTAATTAAAAAAAAAAAAAGAATCTCCAATTATTGTGTTGCAAGAAACAAACCCATGTTTACTTCATCTGTTCCTGTGATCTAAATATGGTTTATCTTGGCATTGGAAGCAGCCCCCTCCCCTCTTTTTCTGTTCTCTTTGTTCTGGTGTTCTTCCAGCACAGTGAGCATGCCAGAATCACACCTCTCTCCCTCTCGCCTCTTATGCTGGCTCCCTGTCATATTTGGAGGCCTGCAATCGATAGGGGCGTCTGCGATCATGTTGCCACGTGTGATTCATTTGGGTAACCTTGGCGACGGTGTGATGTGCTTGCTGCATGTGTGTGTGTGTGTACGTGTACACGTGTATGCGTGTGCATGACTCGGTTGGCAGTGGTGTGAGTCAGAGGGAATATATGCTGCGTGGAGGAGCAAGGCTGCCTGCTGGATCGATCTGTTTCTCGGTGCCTGCCACGCTTTATTCGAACAGCCGCTTGATCTGAACGATTAGAACGATTAGGAATGATTAGCTACGGCCAAGTTTATTTATTTTATTTTCTTTGTATCAAGAAGTCGTCAGTATTGGCTGATGTTAATGCATATTGGTCGGATGTGTACAGTATATTTTATATTACAAATTGGGGAATTTCAATTTGAACAATGAAAAAGCATCAAACTTTTTTTATGCATTTTTTCATTCTTTTGGTCCTGAAGAGGTCGATTTTCTATCCTAGCCAATAACAAAAGACTTTTCTAATTTCAGATTTCTGTGGATATTTCATTTTAATAATCGCTGGGATCACATTATTTACCCACGATGCCTAATGGACACTCAAAACACATAATTTTTTATTATCAGGAGAAAATTCCCCCAAAACGTTTATGCTGTCAGAATGTACATTAAACATACACCGATCAGGCGTATGTCATTATGACATTATGAGCGGTGAAGTGAAGAACACTGATTATCTCTTCATCATGCCATTAGTGGGTGGATACATTTATTAGGCAGCAATTTTGTCCCTAAAGTTGATGTGTTTAAAGCAGGAAAAATGGTCGAGTGTAAGGATTTGAGTGAGTTTGACAAATTGTGATGTCTAGACAACTGGGTCAGAGCATCTCTAAAACTGCAGCTCTTGTGGGATGTTCCTGGTCTGCAGTGGTCAGAATCTATCAAAAGTGCTTCAAGGAAGGAACAGTGGTGAACCGGCGACAGGGTCACGAGCAGCCGAGGCTCATTGATGGGGAGCGAAGGCTGGTCCGTGTGGTCCGATCCAACAGATGAGCTCCTGTAGCTCAAACTGGGGACCAACACAATATTAGGCAGGTGGTCATAATGTCATGGCTGATTGGTGTATTTTTCTGGACTGTAATAATTCTACCTCTTTGAGAAACTTGCTATATTCTGTTTTTAATCAAGTTAATTTTAAACATCTTATTTTGTCTTTATATTTGTATAACTAAACCTGGCTTTCACCATGAACATTGCCTTAGAAGCTGGCAAGGCATAAAAACAAGATTTCTATAATGTAAATGTCTATAATGAGAAAGCAGTCATGGGCAATAAATCTAGACAGAATCTAACGCAGTTGAATGTAACTTCCTCTTACGGTGTATTTTTTTAATGTAATATGTATTTCTGTACAGTCTTAGATGTTTAACAATATGTTTTTGTCTTTTCCTCTACCCCATTACCCATAATTGTTTTTGCAGAACTCAATTCGCCACAACCTGTCTCTGCATACCCGCTTCATTCGTGTGCAAAATGAGGGGACTGGAAAGAGTTCATGGTGGATGCTGAACCCAGAAGGTGGGAAGATGGGAAAGGGTCCTCGTCGACGAGCTGCCTCCGTGGACAATGGCACGAAGTATCTGAAATCCCGAGGCAGGATAAGCCGAAAGAGGGCCATGGGGATGAGCCGAGGGCTTGGCGCGGGGCCTGGGATCCAAGGGTCCCCCGAGCATGGTAGCCCAGCTGGGAAAGCTGGCATGGGAGTAGCGAGTGAAGAGTTTGATGCTTGGGCAGACCTGCACTCTAGAACAAGTTCCTCTGCCTCCACGTTAAGTGGCTGCCTGTCACCGATCGTGGCTGAAGCAGAGCCTGATGAACCGGAGGAGGGAGGACTATCCTGCTCAGCTTCACCTCGTCTCTATCCGAGTCCCACAAGCACCAGATCACCTGCTCTAGGCACCGGGGGACACTGTCCTTCAGTAGAGCTCCCTCAATTGGCTAATCTTACTGGTGCCATCAGCTTAGATGAAGACTTCTCTCAACCACAGCAGCTCAAGTGCAATGGCTACCATTACAGCCCCGCACCCAAAGGGGAAACATCATACTGTGGTACTGTCTATGGTCAGCCTTCTTTAAGTATGCTGAGGCACCATGCCCCTATGCAGACTATCCAGGAAAACAAGCCAACCAGCTTCCAGCGCCCCTTAAGAGCTTACTCCGAGAACAATGCTCTGGAGAGCCTATTAGCTGGTGA
Organism: Silurus meridionalis; assembly: GCF_014805685.1. Lineage (NCBI taxonomy): Eukaryota > Metazoa > Chordata > Actinopteri > Siluriformes > Siluridae > Silurus > Silurus meridionalis. The sequence continues at coordinate 874,096 of NC_060912.1, read as the reverse complement.
GACACAGTACTGTGGTAAGGACCTAGTGGTAGGTCAGGGTCAAGCTCCCCATTCTCTAATGTCACGGGCTAATGGCATTGTACACCCTCACGGCCATGATCAGAGCTGCAGTCACAATCACAGCCAGAATCCCAATCCCAATCAAAACCTTCACAGTGATCATGGAGCAAACCATAAGCAGAACTCAAGCCTTCATCACAACCAAACTCCCAACAAGCATCACCCAGATCTAGACTACAACCATGGTTCCAAACATCACCCTGCTCATGACTATGTCCAATCACACAAGCAAATACATAAGCTTAACCCCAGCCCTAATTCAAACCATATGCACAGCCATATGCAGCACGGCAACTCACGGCAGTCTGCGCTTTCTCCCAGTGAAATACTGCAACCCTACAACCACAAATCCTCCAATCCATACGGCCCTCGTGCCCACCTTCCCTCTACCTCCCTACCCCCTAACCCAGCCAGCTTCATCGATGTGCCCCAGGACCCCTCCTTCATGGCGTCTGCACCCCAGACCCGACACCAACCTTACCCTGGGGCTCAGCACCAGGGCCTGACAGAGCCCTGGCATGGGTACTACCACTACCACCAGCAGCAAGCTCAGAATGGCAGTCACCAACCTGGTCACCATCAACCACCTCCTAACCGACTGCAGCAGTCAGAGATGGAGATCCACCAGAGCAGTCTGGAGGGTGATGTCGAGTCTGTTCTTCTCAACGATTTCATGGACTCTACAGAGGGAATGGACTACAATTATGATGGCTCACTTTCTCAAGGTGTTGGCATGGGAATAGGTTTGGGAATGGCCATGGGGATGTTTGCAGGGCCCCCACAATCGCACAACAGCCAGAGTTGGGTTCCTGGGTAATCAGAGAGGGGTTAACGGGGAAAACTTTCACTGTAGAGCGAAGTGGGGAAGTGGGGTGGGGTCCGATCAGGTCAGAACTGATTTGACTGTGATTTATTTTTGGTCCGAGAGCCAAACAGTACAATAAGGCATTTTAAGGACGTATAGTGGTGCTGGTGTCAGTGCAGTCATTTTGAACATCAATATTCCTTCCTCTTTCCTCTCTCCTCCAGTCTGTTTTTCCTGCTGTGGATTGATATAATGACACCATGTTTCATCTTCTTGTCCTCTCTCTGTCCCTCAGTTCACTCCTTAATATCCATCCCCTCTTTCTGGTCAAAAGCTCTCAAGCACTTTACATCCATCTCCCTAAATTCAGACGCAGTAACAGCCACTCTGAATCGAAGGGAGAATCATATTGTTTGCTGGTTTTCTGGGTTTAATGTATCCAAATGACTCTGTTATCCTTCCAGAGTGAAAAAATTTGTGTTGGTGTTTTTTTTTGTTTTTGTTTTATTTTATTTTACATTTTTATTTTTTGGAATAAAAAAATCGATTAGAGGATGGAGAAATAATTATCTGTGCTGTCAGACAGTGTTGTGTTCATGTTGGTCAGGGTTTTGTGTGTGCGTGTGGTGTGAGTGCGTATGTGTGTGTGTCCCCTCGTCCCATTCAGGTTCTTTCAGATGTCCCTGTTTTCCATACGCTAGGACAGTCATCCATCAGCACCATGTTATTGATATTCAGCATATCGTTTTTATTCTCTAAAGTAATGCGCCAGCTATGCGTCACTACTCCAAATCGAATGTGGCACTCAGAGTGCGTGAGTGTGTGTGTGTGTGTGTGTGTGTGTGTGTGTGTGTGTGTGTGTTTTTCTTTCCCTTTTCAGGCAAACCAGCTTAATGTGTTTTGGCTGGAGTGATGATTGAAGTCGCTCAACAGCAAATGGTGGGGAAGAAGTGAAAGAGAGGTGGAGAGAGAGAGAGAGAGAGAGAGAGAGAGAGAGAGAGAGAGAGAAACATGCAAATAATACCCTGTTCCTCTTTCGCTGCATCTGTGGATTTATGTAGCTTTCCTTGTAATGAGATCAGGAACGATCCGAGGCTACCACGCTTCCTGACCGAGGCTCTTTCCAGTGCACCTTGGACTAGCTGCGCTAAGAGCCGCACACTCTTACGATCTGAAGCACTTTGAGCTTCATCCTAATCACCCTGTTTTTTTGTTAACATTAGCATATTACATTATCATTAACCTATGCAGTGTTACTTTAGATAATCAATGCTGATATATCAGTCACGAAGCCTCATTAACCCTCATTAACTCCTCATCAATCCTCATTCAATCCTGCGGCGGAAATTTGCGCAATATCACATTAAATGACATTCTACAACGTCGGCGTCGTAAGGTAAATGATTCGATAGCGAAAGACCGGACCTTACTTCCGAGAAAAGCCAGATGACACCGCCGTCAAAATCGGCTGTAGTGAACGGCATGCTAATTAGCACAATCAGAAAATGGTGCTATCGCTCTTGCACAGAGGAACTCCTTACATATCCACTCCATCCACTGATTACACTTAGAGGGAGAGCGATGTAATGAAGTGCATTACCAGGAACGAGGATCAAGGATGGGTGTATTTTCCATCTCCTGACATCTCCTGAGATCACCTGTGTTTTCCTACAGTCAGACGTCTTCTTTGCTAACCTCCAGAACACTATATAGGCAAAAGTTTGTGGACACCTAATATTAAGATTTATATTTCCACATTTCATCCCCATTTCCTTTTATAGTAACCTTCACTCTTCTGGGAAGATCTTCCACTAGATTCTTTCAGATTTGTGCTCAATAATAAAGTCAGGTAATGATGTAGGTGAGAAGGTGAGGAGGCCTGAGGTGCAGTCCGCGTTCAAATTCATCCCAAATGTTTTCAGTAGGGTTAAAAGCTCTATAGAAGGAGATCTTCCACATCTTCCAACCCATATCTTCATGAAGCTGGCTTCAGGAGCAGGAGCAGGTTTGGGCATCGTAGTTTAAGTTGTACACATCCTGTACAATCGTTCTCCTTCCAGCTTTGTGGTAACAGTAAGCTTGTGGAATCAGGTGTCCAAATACTTTTGCCCAGACTGTATTGCTCTTTCTTTTTGTTTACCCTTAATTATAGATGTTTTGTAATTTTAGCTTTGTTTTATCGGAATAAATGAAAATATAATCAAACGAGCGAGTGAATCTGATTGGACGGATTCCTCATGGCACTGTACATCTGGAGAGAGAAGGAGAGAAGGATAGAATGAAGGAGAAGAATGGAAGAAAGAGGAGAGCGAGAAGAGGAGAGTGATCGATAGGCTGATGGAGAGAGACAGATTGGAGAATGAATGAGTTGAAAAGGAGGTTGCTAGAAGGAAAAAATGAGCTCAGAGAAAGAGAGAGAGATAGAGAGAGAGAGAGAGAGAGAGAGAGAGAGAGAGAGAGATAGGGAGATTGAGAGAAAGAAAGAATGAGTGTGTGTTTCCTTCAGAGTACCTTCCCTTAGCAAAGCTGTTTGAATCAGGCCAAATGTCAAGTGCCTCTCTGCAGCTTTTCTTGCACACACTCAGATTAGATAGCCAGCCTTCTCTCTTTCTTTCTTTCCTTCTTTCTCTCTTTTCTCATATCTCTCGCTCTCTCTTTACCAGTGAGGACAATAAAGCCTGCCTTCATCTGCTGTCTCTTTTTCGTCTGCCCTTCTTTATGTTACCAGTGACCAGAGCTCTATCATTTCCCTCAGCCGTGTTTTGGTCCCTGACCTCCATGTCTGCTTCTGTGTAAAGCTTCTGGTGTGTGTGTGTGTGTGTGTGTGTGTGTGTGTGTGTGTGTGTGTATCTGAAATGACTATCGAGATCCATCGAGGTTGTGCCCTGGTATCCTTTATGCCTGGCTAACACCGATCTGATTATACAGTTTATATTTATTGGGTATAAAAGATGGGTCTGTGGGGGGAAACTGTGGACCCCTGAATCTCTGGTCATCTTTATTATGGAATCATGATGTTATTACATTTTGACTTACGTCTCCTCCTGTACAAAATCTGTATGGAAAAAAAAGAAAAATTGTATAATAATTTTTGGACAAAAAAAAAATCTTGGTTTTATTTCTTTTTTTAAAAATGATGTATCTGCTCATCTGGTGATTGTAAAATAAAAACAAAAGACAGAATATACTTTGGGGCTTTGATTGTGTGTGTGTGTGTGTGTGTGTGTGTGTGTGTGTGTGTGTGTGTGAGAGTGCGTGTTAAGGTCAGGGTGGATTCAACCCAACGTTAGAAGCAATGCAGTACATATGTATAAATGTGTCGTGGTACATTCTGTGTGTGTGTGTGTGTGTGTGTGTGTGTGTGTGTGTGTGTGTGTGTGTGTGTGTGATAAGGCTCGTTAATGTCCCAGATGCTGTGCCATAGCTGTCTCTGTCCCAGCGGAAACATTCTCACCGAGGGACTGAGTGCATCTGTACCTCCCTACTGTTTTCACACATACACACATGCACACACACACACACACACACACACACACACACACACACACACCGCTGCTCCTCTAATCGACTCGGCTCTTCCCAGATGCTGACCCAGTACCATAGGCATGAGTGAGAAACAAATGAGAAAGACACACACACACACACACACACACACACACACACACACACACACACACACACCATATGCCATCTGTCTATCTTTACTACTCCTGTTTCTATTCCACCTGAAAAAAAACACTGAATTGATCCATAACTTACAGCATGGTTTTGAAATCCGATCAAACAAGTTCAGAGTCAGGAACTCGAGCAACGGCTCAAATCCAACACAAGTAGACAGTGGAAGTTTCAGGACCAACATCCAACCAGGAGACCAGGATTCATCTCAAAGCCATGTTCTGCTGAGATTGTTTCCCCGCCACCCCTCAAACCCCCACCCTAGTCATGCAAAACATCACGGCCCGATTTATTTCAACGTTTGATGGATTTATTCTGGCAGAGAAGGTGACAGCGTGCTGACAGAGTCCCTCCACCTCCACCCTCATCTTTTATAACCCCCACTATACAGTGCATTGCAAAAGTATTTATACCCCTTGAATATTTCCACATTTTGTCACGTTATAGCCAAAAACGTAACTATATTTTACTGGGATTTTATGTGATGGACCCACACAAAGTATCACATAATTGTGAAGTAGAAGGAAAATGATGCACGGTGTTAAAGTAAAAATCTGAAAAGTGTGGCGTGAAGATGCTTTACTCTGAAACCCCTAAATAAAATCCAGTGCAATCAATTGCTTTCAGAAGTCACCTAATTAGTAATTAGAGTCTACCTGTGTGTACTTAAATCCAAGTATCACTAAAGCTGTTCTGTGAAGGCCTCAGAGGTTTGTTAGAGAACATTAGTTCACACACGGACCAGCCTTCGCTCCTCACCCTGTCGCCGGTTCACCACTGTTCCTTCCTTGGAGCACTTTTGATAGATACTGACCACTGCAGACCAGGAACATCCCACAAGAGCTGCAGTTTTTGAGACGCTCCAGTCATCTAGATGTCACATTTTGTCAAACTCAATTTAATCCTTACGCTCGCCCATTTTTTCTTCTCCTAACACATCGACTTTGAGGACAACATGATCAATTGCTGCTTAATAAATGTATCCACCCACTAACAGGTGCCATGATGAAGAGATCATCAGTGTTCTTCACTTCACTGCTCTTAAAGTTATAAACTCATGTCATATATGGTATATATACACCTGGTCGGTGTATATATACATGTGCAAATAGAATGAGATGTTCTAAGCCATTTTAATGGGATTTTGTGAGTCAAAAATTGCTGTGTTTTTTTTAGGGATGCCAATCAATTCAATTATTTAATTAATCGCAGGATTGTCATTAGTTTCTCGTGATTAATCGCAACTTAAATGCACATTTTTATCTGCACTAAATAATTAGGGTTAGGGTTAGAATAAGGCCATCTATCATGAATAATATTGGAGATGTATCATCACATTCAGTGAGCTCCTCTTCTGGTCCACATCTGTGGGTTGTCAGCGAGCCTCCACGCTCACATCAGGATCAACCATTATCTATTCATGTGGCCTTCGAGACTCTCACTCTCACTTTAATTCTCACTTCCTCCTCCGGCTCGGCATCGTTAAGCGTAATGCAATACCATGTAATACTAACTATTCATCTCGGGATCGGTTCAGTGCTCTAAATATTTGTGTATCTGTGTTCAGGGTTATATATAATAATGTTTGGCCTAAATTCCGATTATATTTTTTATAATAGAAACGCATTTATTTACATTTAAACTATTTGGTTCTTATCCAGAGTTATTTACTATCATCTCATTCATACATCTGAGCTTTTGAAAGTTAAGGGACTTGCTCAAGGGACCAGCTTGAGGGGTGGCAGCTTAGTGGTGCTGGGATTTGAACTCATGAGTTTCTGATCAGAAGTCCAACATCTTATCCACTTCCCCAGAAGTAGGAAATGTGCTGGGGTCAGAGATGATACTGCACCACTGAAGCACGGAGGGTTAAGGGCCTTGCTCAAGGACCCCAGGAGTGCCTATGGAGCTTTGAACCCTATTCCAGAGTTTTCTGCTCAGTGTTTTGCAATGGGTGTAACAGATGTACGAGATGAAATCAGAGTTTTTAATTTATAGTAAAGTATAGTTTAGCATTTCATTAACAATGACACATTTTTGGTTTCTATTTTGCACAGCTGTCCTACACAATTACATTACATTCAATTACATTAAGCAGCTGAAAGGCAAAAAAACAGGCTTTTTCACTTATCACATTTACTTTACAGCTCACTGAATTACTTTTTGCGCAGATCCCAGAGATGTTAGGAAGCGAGGGGCCAGAGCGCAGGGTTAGCCATGATACAGCGCCCCTGGAGCACAGAGGGTTAAGGGCCTTGCTCAAGAGCCCCAAGTGTGGCAGCTTGGCGATACCAAATCCTTAACTATTTAACTAAAACTCTAATAAAAGAAAGAACATTTATGACCTAAATCAAAACCTTGAGGGACACCATAGTGTAAAAAAAAATCTTATATTTTACAAACTGGTAACAAATAAAAGAAAAAACTTTTCGCGTGAAAACCTTCGCCCAGATTGGTCTGTGCGCTAGTCACAGAGTTTAGCACTGGTTTCTTGTCTAATCTTGTGATCGTGGATGCATTCTAAATGAAGACTCATATGTGCAGGCGTTTTTTTTGTTTTTAGCCTGTTTTTCTGTTTTCCTTCTCAGTTTTTTTGGCAAAGCAATCTCTGCTTTCTAAATTAAGACAATATGGCTCAAGCTGCAGAGCCGTAAATGACTTTCCTCTTTCCAGACAAATAAACAATGAATTTTTTCCACTAAGACCTTCGAAACACATCATCCCGATCAGCGGAAAATAGTCCGACTGACACGGGCTGGACGCTGTTAATAAAAAAAGGAGATCGTTATACTTCACTAATGGCCTTTATTCGTTAAAAAAATGCTGTAAGTGTCGACATGAAAACCGGTTACTGTGTCTGACTCTTTTTCATTATCGTTGGCTTCATAGAATCGACATTTGCAGTTAAATTCAGTTCATTTAAAGGATTCGGGTTCGTAGAGGAATCGGAAATGAACCTAATCACCGTCTGAATCTGACCTCTGTAATAACAGGTACCTGATCTATTGTATGTCAGGTGCTGTATTCATGAGCATCGGCCTGAGTGAAGGCTATTAGTATCCAATACTAAACATTCTGTTTTCCTTTAGAAGTGTGTGAAGAAGCAGGCGAATGACTGAGGAAGTGTGTCTCAGGCTGTGTAGGTTTGCTGGTGTTAATAATAGCTTATGTGTTAACATTTCTGCCAATCACTGGGTGAATGTGTGTGTGTGTGTGTGTGTGTGTGTGTGTGTGTGTGTTAGACATAACAATTTCACCAGCTCTAAAATGCACTTCATCAAATCTCATCATATAAGGCTCATCATCTGGCAAAGACCAGCCATTTTCAAAAGGCGGTTTTAATCTACAAAGTTGTCAGAACAGGGCAATTGAAAGTGACAACATCCAGGAAGTGTGGGTGGATTGTACTTTATTTTGAAGATGAAGAAAATGCAGGCATGTAAAAGAGAAAAAAAAGAAAAAAAACCAGGGCCATGACAGATGCTTTTACTAAAATCTGACTCTTTTTTTTTAGTACATTTTCCATCAGAAATTCAGAAGTAAGAGTGAAAAGCTTAATTGCTTTCGGGACATCTGTGTATTTTTCATCTCGCAGCAATTTTCCCACAAAGCAAGACGGCACGTCTAGTCGATCTCCAACAGCCTACACAGTATATTCCTATAATCTCTGTTGCAAAACATCGAGTGATTTATATGAAGTGTGCAAAAGAACGAGTGGAGTACAGCAATCCGTCATCCTGAACGTCCTTTGCTAAGCGTTTTTGTAATTCCCCCGAAAGGGATTTCCAATATCACATCTCTGCTGGTCCAATTCACACTCCGAGAGAGAGACAGCGTGAGCGAGAGGGATGGAAAAGAGACATCTCAACCCGAAATGATAGACATCTCATTATGCTTTTATGTGCTGCTAAGTGCCATGGGTCTGCCGGCTGGTCACATGGTGCGAGTCGGAGAACTTCAATGATTTAGCGAGCCATTGTCCCTCGGGCGGTTTACGCTCCCCGACGTTAATTAATTTCTCCCTCGTCACTTCCCTGCAGCCAGCTCGTCTGTTCTGTTCTGGGTAGCGTCTAATGTGCCTCTTTCAGATTTCTCTTTTGAATGAAAGAAAGCGAGAGAAAGAGAGAGAGAGAGATTCTGACTTACGGTCTGGGAAGACAAGAGCATTGTGTGTGTGATCAAAAAGGATGAGAAATATAACCTCTGTCCTGATGATACAGGAGCAGTTGTGTTTTTTTTCCTCTCCATAATTTAAAGGCTACGCTGATCACTGCGTTGTACACCTCTGATGTCCTGCTGTTTTCACACCTGTCAATCTTCCAGTGTGAGGTGGGTAATAATCGGCTTTCCTCGGGGAGATAAGAGCATTAGACACGCTCGCCAGTGAAAGGTCACGCTAACCTACAGCAGGCAGTCTATGCACGCCGCTTGCTCTGACAGTCAATGAAAGACCGGAACAGTCACAAAAATAAAGATGAATGGTCATGGCCTCTTTCTCTCTCTCTCTCTCTCTCTCTCTTCCTCTCTCTCTTTCAGACAGACAGCAAAGTAACTATATGCATGAGCAAAACCAAGCTTTGGAGAGCAGGAGCTCAGTGGTTAAGGTTCTAGGTTACTGATCAGAAGGTGGGGAGTTCAAGTCCCAGTATCGCCAAACTGCCACTCTTGGGCCCTTGAGCAAGGCCCTTAACCCTCTGTGTTCTAGGGGTGCTGGGGCAATGTTCTCTGAACCTCAGCTTCCTAACATCACTGGGATATTTAAAGAAAGAATTTCACAAATAAAGGCTCTCCTTCTAGCTCTATGTCTAATCAATGGCTCAGCACTAAAACGCTCAGGTTAAATGCCCTAAAATGGCCCTAAAGACCAAATGCGCTAAATAACCTGCCTGACTCCTTCTGGATGGAGGCTTGGAGAGTGCAGCTGACGAGGATGAATAACTTCAGCTTGAAGTTCTATACTGTTACTGTGGAGGGTTAAATTCAAGAAGTGGTAAAAATAAATGGTTTTGCAGTTTTGCATTCAGGCATCCATCAGTTGATGAACATTGATGGAACTACAAGATGGTATCAAAAATGTTTGGTGTCAAAATGGCAACCATTGACCTGGAAAAGAGCAAAGTTCGCAGGAGCCAAAGTGAGATCATTTGGATCGTTCTCTGACAATCATCATGAACAGGTTGCCGAATGTTTGGACATTTTTAGAGGTCGAGCTTGTCGTCGTCTTCCGCTTTTAAAGCACTCATCCAGTTTCACAGAATTGCTCTTTGTTCTGACTCGCTGTCCATGGTGAAATCGCAGACGTGGTAATGAACGTGGGTCAGAACAGCACCAGTTAATCTGCAAACTTTTTGATACCACCTCGTATAATAAATGAATATCTGGTGTTGAGGATGAGAGATGGGTTTGGTTTTGAGTCTGGTTCCTCTCAAGGTTTCTTGCTCATAAAGTGTTAGGTAGTTTTTCATTATTTTTTAATCCAGCATTTTTTCCAGAAAATTCAGATTGAATTATATTACATTCGGATCATTTATACACATAAAACCCTCCGTCACGGTATCCTGCTGTGCCCTGAATAACTACGGATCATTTCACTGTGATTTTTATGCAAGTTTTTATGATTAACCATTGAAATGAATCTAATGTAGCGTTTTGATTATGGTCATAACGTGCATGAAACAGCAGTGATATATTTTGTGTAGTGATGATCACCTGAATTGGTCAAAAAAAAAGGTCACCTATGTCTTTTTTTTATTCTGTTTAATATTGTGCTTTATCATTACTAAGAATTCATATAAATTAATTTATATTTATGCCTTCGTTTACATTAATGGCATTTATTAAAAGAGACTTACAATCAGTTATAGAAGTCAGCAGTTGCACTGAGGATTAAACCGGTGGTATCTTGGGGGTGCTGGGATTTAAACTAGCAACCATCTGATCAGAAGATCAGACTTTCCATCTTATCCACCATGCTCATTGAAGGACACCATGCACACACACGAACACACTTATTCCAAGAACATTTCAGAATATCCATCCTATCAGCATTTTTTTAAACAAAGCCAACTTGAAAAAGTGTTAGTTTAAGTGTTCCAGGAAGAAGAAGATCTTCACCCATCGCTTGAAGATCGCTAGGGACTCCGCTTTTCAGACATCTAGGGGAAGTTCATTCCACCACTTCAGTGCCAGAACAGCCTTGAGGAGCTCAGACAGCATGGTGCAGTTTGAGGAGTGTTGACATCTCTGAGGTAAGAAGGTGCTGGTCCAATTTTTGGCCTTGTAAGCAAGCATCAGTGTTTTGAATCTAATGTGTGAGGTTACTGGAAGCCAGTGGAGGAAGCAGTCCTTCTTATCTCAGGGCAAGGCCCTTAACACCCATGTTTGCCCACCAATAAGGCTTTGGACTTGGGATCAGAAGCTTCTGAGAAAATGTGCAAGGCCCTTAACACTAAACTGCTCAGTTGTAAGTCGCTCTAGATAAGTGCATCTGCGACATAAAAGTCAATGTAATGGAAAAATATATGTGAGTCATAGCACAACATCCTGCTGCTCCACAATGTTCTTCATCCCAGAAATGCTCACTCTGAGTATCTTGCTTTTGGTGTTTTTCTCAATTCAAGACAGAATAATCAAGACTCCGTTCCTTTCTTTCCTTTGTTTAGGCATCTGGCATCATCAGACGCTCATGTAAACTGGAACACAGGGTCTTACAGTAAATATTCTCTCTCTGTTGCACCACCAACTGTCTGGTGTTATGCAGCCATTTAGTGTGCATGTGTGTCGTTACAAATGATTGAACATCTGTGTGCATGTATGTAAACGTGTTGATGTCACACGCACGATGCGCCGTGCATTCGCACAAACATACATCCGCACGTCATACGAGAAAACGATCAGTCATTTATTTCTCATTGTGTTTAAAAGATGCAGCCATGATAATCTGTAATAATGTGGAGTTTTTACTGAATACATTTTAAAGCGAACCCTAACCAGCTGTTTATTCCACATCTTCCATCCGTTTGTTCTCTTTGATAGACACACCCTGACAAATCCCGAATAATCAATTATTGATTAGCAGATCTGAAGGATGGATGCTTTGCCTGGAGGCAGGATTAACCTGCAATGTGGGTTTCTTTACAACAAACCTTATCGTCACCCTGCGACATGCTGTGAAACTTCCGCTTCCTACACTCGCTTTGCATTCTGGGTTTTTTTTTCTATTGCAGCAAATATACAAACTTTTTTGTTTTCGCAAATATACAGTGGAGCTTATAATTTTTATAACCATATAGTCACTATTTCCAAAGCAACACACACACACACACACACACTCTTGCAATCCTACAAATTCCCCTACAGACAGTTTCAGTTGCACGTATTTAGATCCTGTGTCCGTTATTTATTTATTTCCCCCTGTTTTGTTTCCTATATGGTGATGTGCTGTCTGACCTTTTCCCAGGGTTACAGTAACTGCTGTCATACTCACACTGCCCTTTAGATGCAGGTGTCTGTCTCTCTTTCTTTCTTCCTTTCTTCCTTCTTTCTTTCTCTCTATCTGTCACACACCAGAGGTGAGTCTGATTTATTTATGATGTGACTTTTAACATTGTTCACCGGAAGCGAATGCATTACAAATCATACTTCAGATTGGATGTGCGTGTATGTGTGTGTGTGTGTGTGTGTGTGTGTGTGTGTGTGTGTGTGTGTGTGCATCTGCCTAGGTTCAAAAGAATTAGAGATTAACTGCATTCTTCTTCATTACACAAACATTCTACACTCTATGGACAAAAGTGTTGGGACTCCTCTCTTTTCCACTCATATGTAATAAATAGTTCTTCCACAAACTTTTACCACAAAAGTGGAGGCACACAATGTTCCTGTTCCAGCCTGACAATGCACCTGTGCACAAAGCCAGATCCATGAAGATATGCTTCACATGGGAAAGAGTGGAAGATCTCCTGATATATGAGCTATAAACATGATTGAACACCTTTGGGATGAATGTAAACATTGACCGCACCCAGGCCTCCTCACCTTCTCAACCACATCAGTAACTGATTTCACTCACACCCTCAGAGCACAATTCTCCATAAGCGCACCCCAAAATTTAGTGGAGTTCCCAGAAGAGTAGAGGTTATTATACTGGAGTGTCAAATCACGCTTCTCTGTCTGGCAATCCGATAAATAAATCTGGGTTTGGCAGTTGCCAAAAGAACGGTACTTGTCTGACTGCATTTTGTAAAGTTTGGTGGAGGGGGATTATGATGTGGGGATGTTTTTCAGGAGTTCCAGTGAAAGAAACTTTTAATGCTTCAGCATAACAAGACATTTTGCACAATTTCATGCTCTCTACTTTGTGGGAACAGTTTGCGGACGACCCGTTCCTGTTCCAACATGACTGCACACCAGTGCACAAAGCAAGGCCCATAAAGACATGGATGCGTTTGGTGTGGAAGAACTTGACTGGCCTGCACAGAGTCCTGACCTCAACCTGATAAAACACCTTTGTGATGAATTAGAGCTGAGACTGTAATCCAGGTCTTCTCATTCAACATCAGTGTCTGACTTTACAAATGCGCTTTTGGAAGAATTATCAAAAATTCTAATTTCCTAAACCTTGTGGAAAGCCTTCCCAAAAAGAGTTTCAGTTGTTAAAGCTGCAAAGGGTCTGCCATATGATGAATTTTGTAGATGTAAATGTATACTCCTCTTTGCTTTCTATGAGCCCATTTAAAGCACAGTGTGGTTGACTCCAACACCTGGATAATGTTTTGCAAAATGGCATAAGGAACAGGACTCCTCAGGGTGTGTCTTATGACTGCTGAAGGTTAACTGAAGGTAAAATCTGGAGATGGTGCATGTTGACTCTCAGGCAGCAGCAGGACATAATTACTGGAGCAGCACACCTATAAATAAACCCCATAAAAGGAGAAGTTCCTAATAGAGTGGCGAGTTACAGTAGTGGATGGACATTCAGCATGACTCGAGGTCAAGGTGATACTGACTCAGTGGACCAGTCTCTGCTTAAACAAGGGAGTTTACTGGTGTTTTATTCCACAGCCATTGAACAGTTGGTTCAGAAAAAGGAATTCTCCCCATGCACACTGACATTGATCAGGGTGGGTAATAGTGCCTTGGCCACTGGATTTAACCACAGGGTCACTCCAGAGTGACTGAGCAACCAAGACAGGCAGGAGTAATGTACTGGGGGCTCTTGTTTTCTCAAATGAAGGTGATTGAGCCTGAGAAGCCAGATGAACTGGCTGAACTTGCCAAAACTTGTCATACAGTTGGAACTGATCTGCAAGCCACCAGACGTAAAAACACAGCAGTGGGAATCAAGGTCTTGTTTGTCATTCCTGTGAGAAGCAGCCTTTAATTTGTGGCATATACGATACACTGCATTACAACTAGAGGTGAAACTGTACACAAAATTCACGGTTTCAACCAAGGACTTGGATCTGGGACTAGATTCTTATGGAGCAAATAATTTTGGGTTGATTCACCAAAATGAAGCAGTGTTGGAGTATGCTTTTTCAGCATTATTCCATCTCACATATAGCTACAATCTTGTTCCTTGGTGACACTTGGACCACCACCTTGGGTGCAGCAGCCACTTGTCTAGATGTAAAAACCATCTCATAAATGCATTCACCAGACCACTACATAACCATGGGTGATTTTAGGCAATGGAAACCTAAAAATTAAGAATCATTTGACAAACGGTGACGCTGCAACGAGTCCTTCGAGGCATGGCAAGCTTCAAGAGTGGGAGAACATCAACCGGAAGACGACAAGAGATCAGAAAGACCTTTGAGGAGTTCTAAAAAATGTTGGGAAACTCGTGCATGATAATCGTCGAAGAACGATCCACACGATCTCACGTCCGTACCCAACCTACTTGCCTCCCAAAGATGAAGATCCAGCTCGCCGTTTTGACACCGTTGCTCCGGCGCGAATTGCAGAAGGTGCTTGACACGCTTCGAAAAAAGTCTTCTGGGACACATTCAAGAAGAACGGCTGGAGCGCTGTATTGCTGTGCAAGGGGACTATTTTGAAGGTGACAGAGCTTTTGTGTAAACAGAGCGAAACATTTTAATACCCCCTCAATACAAAGCAGTTTCACAGAGATAAATAAATGACTAATAGAACATTTAAATTGATAAATTAGTCCCTATAAGTTTATACCCTATGAGCGAGTCAATGGCAAGGAAAACTCTCTGAGACTTCATGAGGAAGGAAACTTGAGAGGTACCAGATATTCATTCATTATATTTTCATCAGGTTATCAACTGTTCACTGATGCAGACTCGAGTGTTAAACTGTTCAAAGCAATTAGAGTCCTAACCATTATCATTTATATTCATTACAGTCCAAATGAGTTTTACCCTCCACAGTGATATTATGTATCTACAGACATTTTATATGGAAAAAAGGATTATTTCTGGGTAAGAATTCATAGTAAGAAGGGCAAAAAAGGGAAAGGATCCTCTGGTGAGTTGCTTCCAGCTCTGTGCTCACGGCTGCTGCCATTGTTTTTCTTCTTAAAGATCTCCCATGTCCAATATCACGCCAATGCTGGAATCCAGAATGATGCAGAGCTGCTGTATGTTCGGACCTCGTAAGCGAATTCTACGTATTTATTTACTAAAGTCAGCGAGTGTGGCACTAAAAATAGTATAGCGTAACGTACATCTGTGTGGCTTCACATCCGAACAATCGAGGCTCACCAGTTAAATCAGATTCATGACTATCAACATGCTTATTTAAGGTGCTGATGGAAAGCTGTCCATGGGGACGGGGTGGGGGGGTTTGTGTGTGTGTGTATTAAACCAACCACATGTACACAGCAGAGTGTGAGGGAGCTGCGGCTTTGCCTGAATGCAGCTCTTTGATTTGTGTGAAGGGTGTATGATGTGAAGTGTGAATGTGTGATACCGCGTGAGAAAGCGTAAGATACGACCCGCGTGGGCTTCGAGGTGCTTCTCTGTTGTCATGTTTAATTGAGTAAGTGTACGGATTGGCTCTTCGCGTGCCAGCCAACACGCACACGTGCACACGTTTTTTCAAATTAGACGTATTTGTGCAGGAAAACCTGCACTGAAACGTAGCCCTGACCCCCAACACACACACACACACAATCCGAGCTTCACTGCACAGAACTCGTTCCACTGGGTTTACAAGGTTCAAGGCTCTTAGCGGTTTTATGCTAGGGATTGATTCTTATTTTTGTGGGAGAATTTAAATATAAATAAATAAATACATGAATAAACAGCAGATAAATCCTTGCCAGATTTCTTAAGATTTATTAAAATAATTTTTTTAAAATAAATAAATCAGCGTTAATTGATGTAGAGATGAAAAGTGGAAATAGAAGAAAGAAAAAACTTTTTAAAATTAATTAATTTGTATTATTTTTTCCGATCTGTTGAAATCTTCAATTTTGTTTAATGGGCAGGTGTAAACACAGCAAGCACACACCACTGTAAACCGAAGAATTCGATCCAATACAACCTTATGAATGGAAAGTCTGCACTTTTAAAGTGAGGTGCATGTTTCTATAAAAAAATACAAATAAATAAATGACACACAAAAAAGAAAAAAGTGACCAGTAATCAAAACTAATCTTTACCCTTTTCCTGACCTTTTGGAAGAGTTCTTTGTAGGACCAAAAAGGTTCTTCATAGCACTATAAAAAAGGGATCCTTTGAAGAACCATTTACTGAATAGATAGATAGATAGATAGATAGATAGATAGATAGATAGATAGATAGATAGATAGATAGATAGATAGATAGATAGATAGATAGATAGATAGATAGATAGATACTTTAAATTACTTTTTTAAACCAAAAAGTAAACTGTAACTTTTGCAGTATTTCAATCGAGAACCAAAACTATTTTTTCGCCCACATCAGTGAAAACTCTTTTGTGTTTCTTTTTTCTCCTTAATTTTTAAATGCAGGTTTGCGGTGAGATCTTGCAAATGAGTGAGAAAAGAGGTGTATTTAAGAATCAAGTAAGTTTGAGCATCGTAAGTGCCGAGCGTTAATAAAATCAAAAGCTGTGGATCCAGATGTGGTATAAAATATTTATATATTATATTGTATATCACATCTAAATCTATATAATATATTTAAATATATAAAGGTTATGGTTTATTTAAAACTTAACCCAGTTGATTGACAGTTGAATCCTTGAAAAATGTTTGTTTACTTTTTTTGCTGCTCTTGAAAAGACAAAAGTCTATTTTTTAATTTTCAAGGACATTTCTTGTGGTGCACCCTTCATTCCGGCTACAAATAAATAATGAATAAAATACTCTCCGATTTTCGGTTCTGCTGAAATCCATGCATTTACTCATGCAGTCGAAATGAAACTGGCAGAAAACTAAGCAAACTTTCTGGATTACATGGTGAGAGATGCTTGGGTGAAGAAATGCTTAAAAAATAGAATTAAGAAAGAAAACCACAAATTAAAATGTTTTGTGTGAAACGAGTCTCTTCATGCCTCAATAAAGATTTAAAACAAGAGACTGCTTCAGACTGACGACCAAACAACGATGATATTAGACTGCAGAACACATTATTTGGAAATATTTTCATTCCGATTTATTGTATAGAAGATAGCATGACCCTGATGCTTACAATCAAGATCATTAACACTCTTAGCGCTGTCTGAGACGCTAGATAAAAAAAGTAACGATTTTAATTCATCCAGAAGACTGGTTCTTCTTTGAGTCTGGTTCTTCTAAACAATCCTTCCTACTGATTTCTCAGGGATTCAACCATATCTGGTTCTTTCTCAAAATATTCCCACAATGCTGGAGGCACATAATTGTAAAGGACGTCTTTGGATGCAGAAGCATGTAATGTTCCCATTTACTGACCCAAACTGTGAAGACCCTGTGTTAAATGAAGATATGCTTTACATTAGTTGGAGTGGAGATCTTAAGTGGTCTGGACTACTGGACAGCAGTCTTGTAGTTGTCTGGATTATTGACCCAAGTCTCAGATTTCATGAACATCCATTAATCCTGTGCCTCTGATTGCTGACTGGATCATTGTCGATGTAATAGTTCTTACAGAAACTTACTTTCAGGCCAAAAGAATGAATTATCTCTTAATTATGTCACATTCCCAATCATCAAATAACAAGCACAAGAAAATCTTAAACCGAGACCCAAGTTTCCCCTTCAATTGCTAATCCACTCCAATTGAACATAGTTGACTGAGTTGATGTTTACACAGCTAGCAGTGCACAAGTAATGAAGTGTTTGTTCGCTAATCTGCTCGTATATCTTTACACACACTGATTATTACAGTTAAAATGACTGGACTACAATAAACACACAAATGGAAGATGAATGGATGGATGGATGGCCGGACTGAAGCACTGTTAGATCTTGTGGTATTACAGGGTTTTATAGGGTTGAAAGAGCTAAGTCAAAGCCAGAATCCTTTTAGTAATGTCTGTCTGTTGGCAAAGCTCCCGGGCAGCTATTTTCCATGCTACTATTTACTTGATTGTTTAGAGAGAGCGAGTGAGAGAGAGAGCGAGAGAGATAGAACTGTGTACCAGGAACTGATTGACAAGCTGGACTTTGGCTTAAATATTATATTGTTTAAAAGCATGCTATACAATCTCTACTTATAAAACTAGTGCACAGTGTAGGCCTGCATGTGTGATTAGTGTTTTCAGCTGTATACAGTCTTCACTTTGACTCTGTAGGTTTTTTCATTTGAGGATTGTTTAGTTGCTTTTTTTTTTTCGCTTCATAATTTTTAGGAACTTCTACTAATACTACTAATTCTAATACTGATAATATTCAAAAGAATAATACTAATACTACTAACACAAATACTATTATGAAAAGTAATAATAATAATACTGCTACTACTAGTACATGTGATGTTGCTCTGTGTTGTGTGTTGTAGCTCTGTGTTGTGTGATTGAGCTCTATGTTGTGTGATTTCTCTTGTGTTGTGTGATGTCTCTTTGTGTTGTGTGATGGATCTTTGTGTTGTGTGATGTAGCTCTGTGTTGTGTGATTGAGCTCTATGTTGTGTGATGTCTCTTTGTGTTGTGTGATGGAGCTCTATGTTGTGTGATGGAGCTCTGTGTTGTGTGATGTAGCTCTGTGTTGTGTGATGGAGCTCTGTGTTGTGTGATGTAGCTCTGTGTTGTGTGATGTAGCTCTGTGTTGTGTGATTGAGCTCTATGTTGTGTGATGTCTCTTTGTGTTGTGTGATGGAGCTCTATGTTGTATGATGGAGCTCTGTGTTGTGTGATGTAGCTCTGTGTTGTAGCTCTGTGTTGTGTGATGTAGCTCTATGTTGCGTGTTGTAGCTCTGTGTTGTGTGATGTAGCTCTGTGTTGTGTGATGTTGCTCTGTGTTGTGTGATGTAGCTCTGTGTTGTGTGATTGTAGCTCTGTGTTGTGTGATGTAGCTCTGTGTTGTGTGATGGAGCTCTGTGTTGTGTGATGTAGCTCTGTGTTGTGTGTTGTAGCTCTATGTTGTGTGTTCTAGCTCTATGTTGTGTGATGTAGCTCTGTGTTGTGTGATTGAGCTCTATGTTGTGTGATGGAGCTCTGTGTTGTGTGATGGAGCTCTGTGTTGTGTGTAGCTCTGTGTTGTGTGATGTAGCCTGTGTTGTGTGTTGTAGCTCTGTGTTGTGTGATGGAGTTCTGTGTTGTGTGTTGTAGCTCTATGTTGTGTTATGGAGCTGTGTGTTGTGTGATGTAGCTCTGTGTTGTGTGATGGAGCTCTGTGTTGTGTGGTGTAGCTCTATGTTGTGTGATGGAGCTGTGTGTTGTAGCTCTGTGTTGTGTGATGGAGCTCTGTGTTGTGTGTTGTAGCTCTATGTTGTGTGATGGAGCTGTGTGTTGTGTGTTGTAGCTCTATGTTGTGTGATGGAGCTGTGTGTTGTGTGATGTCCAGAACTGATTTGAATAACTGTGTGATGAACATAATCGGTCAGTAAAACGAAGGTATAAAATATAAAGCCAGAATATACGCTGGAGGTTGTAGAGGTGTTTGGTATCATATATTTGTGGGGTAAAGCAATGCATTAAGGACAGAAATGATTTGTCCAGAGGTGAGGGAGAAGCTAAAAGGCTGTATGTTGAACAGGAAAGACACCAATTAAGTGCTGATTTCAAGCATACAGTGAAAAAAAGAGCCAGAGAGGAAGCTAATCCCTAATATTATTCATGTGTAAAGTGTTAAAACAGTTAAAGTTTCCTATCTTTTCGATTTGTTTATAAGGGCTTATTTATTTATTTATTTTTTTTGCTTTCATCAGTCCTTCCTTTCAGCCTTTTCTACTGAACTTTGAAGTCAGGATGTGTTTTTTTGTTTCAGGAGTGTCCACCATAGCTCTCAGCAAGGTGCTACTCTTGACTGTCTGGACTTAATTGAGTATCGCGGTTGTCTTCTTACTCTCTCTCTCTACATGTGCATGTGTGAAAGGAAGAGATAAAGAGAGGAAGCGAGAGAGATTGGGAGATGCTCGGTATGATATGCACATTTAATAAGCCCTATTAAATCAAGAGGCAGTTCCTCACAAGGCGAAAAAAAAGGAAAAGTTGGTTGCTGTTTAATAGTTTCACCGCAAGCTTATATAAGCCTTTTAATTCTGCTGTGCTCCTGTGCCGGTTTCTTCCAGGCAGTGCCGGGAGAGAAGTCTCCTTTGCTCTGCCGAGAGGCACGCAACAGCAATTATTGGTTCTCTGGAGTCTTAATTAGCTAGCTGCGTCGACCTAGAGATGCGGGCGATGGAGGACCATGCGCCGCTCGGTCAACAGCCAAACAAAAATAGATAAAGAAAAGAGTATGGGTCCAATTAATGGCCAACTTCAAATGAGCAGTGCGAGTGCCAGACATTTATGACAGGGATGCCACTCTCTCTCTCTCTCTCTCTCTCTCTCTCTCAACACATCCATGAAGCAACGGGTGAAATCCATATGGTTAGTCCCACATGCACTGGTAATGACTTGATACCCAAGTTGAGTAGAAGATACAATAGTCACATGCTTTGTTTTTCACAGAAAGTGAACGTGTATGTGGAGATAGATTGAGAGACATTGAGAGATGCTCAATCAAAAACATAAGAACCCCAAAAGAACTGTGTCTGGAACCCGGACCATTTTGGTGCTTCCATGTAAATTTCGAATTTCCTTCTAACTTCTAAACTTCATACTGGACCTGCGTGTGTCAGAATGTTCCATGTGCATTCCTGCTTTCAGCTCAGAACAGCTTTCGAATCCTCTATTCGCTGCTATTCACAGTAAATCCAGTATTTCCCAGAGCACCACAATTCCTTTATAATATGATGTTTCTCCTTTGAGGTGTATTAGGATCTTAATCCAATTCATTCCTTTTTTCCTCTTCTAATGAGCTCCATTCTTCTGGGAAGGCTTTTCACTACATTTTAGGGCATACAACTGTTTTTTTTTCTGTGTGGGTCACATAATTTGTCCTTGCTTTATTGTGGGTTGGTGTGTAACAGAAAATACGAAGAGCCGGAATGGCACTCCTAACATCTGCATCTGTTTAGCGCTCCTAACATCTGTATCTGTATACGGAGTTAAACTGGACATGGATGTAGATTATATACAGTATAAAACCACCAAATACTATTTGATCAGGATCTATGTTGGATTTGGAGCTGCTAGTTGCTAATAAACTTTAAATGATGTTTGTCCTGCCCTGTGCACATCACCTGCTCACCTGGTCTGCGTCTGCTACATGGAGTGGCACGACTATAAATAAAGGCATATTTCTTTGATGAATTTCTGGTCGGTTTGCATAGAAATTTAATTTGATATATGGTTTTATGCATCCGTATTTGGTTCCATCCCAAATCCAGACCTTATACGGTTTATAGCAATGTCCTGGTGAGACTATCAACACGTCAAGGCGAAAATGTGAAACAGGAAAGGAAGCCAGGAAGGTGAACGTGGCGGTGCTTTAGGCACTGATGATCCCGTGTAAGTATTGCTATCGGCATTCCTTTCTCCCGCGCTGATAGGCGTGCCCCGAATGACACCGATGTTCCATCACTTCCACGAAGTCGTGCTAATGATAAAGAGAGAAACAGTGCTAATGAGGCCCAGGGATGGCAAGAGGCACCAGGTGATGATGAGTGTGTGACTCCTGTTGCTGCCTTAGGCAGGTCAATCAGATTAGCATTAGCGTTCAGTTTCTTTTAGCAAGAGTCAAGAGAAACGCTGCGAGTTGTTCGTTGCGACATCGCTTCCACATACGGTTTAACGCGTATGCATGTTTTTGCACATATTTTAATAGTTTGCCCTTCGTGCGCTAGACCTCGATGGCCGACGCAAACAGTGTGGGTGTGTTTCTTCAGTGCGCATGTGTTTATTGGTATGTGTACGCGCTGGGCACGCTGCCAGCTTCTAAGTGACAGCACCCTCCCTCGTCTGCGCATCTCTGTCTCAAAGACTAATGGCACACAGAGAATCAATTACCACCCCATGCTGGTGCCATGCCAGAGTGAAGGGGACCTAAATACATTAACCTCTACCATCCCAGGCTGGAGTATACGTCCAACACGGCACTACGCGGCTAAAGCTACGCAGGATTACCGAACCCGTGCTGCGTTCCACACACAGGACGACCGGACACTCTCTCATGTGTACCGTTCCCTGTCAGCAGCGGCGTCCTTGTCCTTCTTCGTTCCTTCAGAGCTCCGTCATCGAGCCCTGCGGGACACCGCTAGCTGAATAGGGCATTCCTGACGTTCCGTAGACACCACAGCCGCACCCCTTCATTAAAGAGGGGGAGAGAGAGAGAACCCCATGGGGTTTGGAAGAGAATATGAGTGGAAGTGTAGGCTGGTAAGGTGGAGTGGAGGAGGATGCTGAAGAGGTGTGTCACTGCAGGAAGCTTGAGGATTGATATGTATGTGCAAGTGTGTTTGCAAATCTGTTTTGTCTTTGCATGTGTGACAATATATGAAAGTATGTGTCGGTGTGTGTGTGTGTGTGTGTGTGTGTGAGAGAGAGAGAATGAAATTCACAATAAAGGATTCTATTGTGGAACTTCAGATGGTTTTGCCTTTGTTCATGTATAAAGCTTTTGAGTTTCAAAGGCACACGCACACACACACACACACACACACACACACACACACACACACACACACACACATGCATGCAGAAAAATTCTTAAAGAAATGGTGCGATGGGATTCAGAATGGAGGCCAAGCGATATTTCATTCCCTCACTTCTTCAATCTTAAATGTTTTTTTCAAATTATCCATCAAACAGATGAGAATTTTTCCTCTTCATCCACTTTGTAATGCCTGCGAAAAGAAAGATAGCAAAAATGAGAAAGAGATTGGAGGAGAAAAAACGAAAGAAATGGTTGGAATACAGTAGATATTTAGACACTGTTACTCTGGGGATTTCCTCTGGAATATCTATGAATGCTTTTGTTCTTTGTTCATTAATACTCGCTGTTCTCGTGACACCAGGGCACATGAAGACACATTTCCAGTAGATTTTTATTGAGATTATGTAACAAATGTATTATTGCTATTGATGTTCGGATTAGATCTAACAATTAGGTATGTTTTTTGTTTTTATTTGATTGTGGGCTCATGAGCCAGTGGGCCCGGGATCTCAGGTAACTCATGGAAAAAAGTCGTGCAAGCAGGAGGTTCTAACTGCAGAAATGCATCCTTAGTGTCTGCCTGGTCAAAACTCACTAAATCCTTCAGAAGAAGGTACAAAAATTCAACATCCAATTCATCCCAAAGTTGTTTGTTAGAGTTGAGATCACAGCAGGCCAAGCAGCTCAAGTTCTTCCAGTCCAATCTTCATATCTTCACGGAGCTGGCTTTGTTCCAAGGGCATTGTCAAACAGGTTTGGGATTCATAGTTCAAGCAAACGGAAAATTTTAAACTATAACGTGGTGGTATCAAAAAGTTTGGAGACTCGCACTGTTTACAAAAAAGTATTTTATTTATCTACATTTCCACACTAGTCTCCTTGCACAGCAATACAGTGCTCCTGAGTTCTTCTGGGAGTCTTCTTTTCAAAGTGTCCAGCACCTTCTGCAATTTGCACCGGATCTCCACAACGGTGTCAAAACAGCAACCTTTGAGCTGAATCTTCATCTTTGAGAAGACGGCAAAGTCCGCAGGAGCCAAATCTGGTGAGTATGGTGGCTGTGAGATCATGTGTGTTGTTCTCCCAAGATCATCATGCACAAGTTGACATTTTTGGGGGTGGAGCTTGTCAAAGGTCTTCTTGATCTTTCCTCGTGTTCCGTTGATGTTCTTCTGCTCTTAAAGCGTGCGTGCCGCCTGCAACACCTTGAACGACTCGTTGCAATGTCGCCGCATGTCAAACGTCTCTGTGGCAGATTTTTTCCAGTTTAACACATAATTTCACGTTTGGTCTTTGTTCCAACTTGCTGTGTGTGATGAAATCGCAGACGTGGTAACGCACGTGGGTCAGAACAGCACCAGTTACACCATTAGTCTCAAAATGTGGAAAAGAACCACATATGACTGTAAAATTCAGGTGGCAAAACTCTGTGTTTGTGGATGTCTCGTTCCTCCGATCCTCACAGAGGTCTAATCCTGGACAAATAACACAATGTTTTCAAACAGGTGTCTTGTTTTAATCCTGTCCTGGAATGCTGCCATTTGTGGATCAGCGACTTCACGACGCTGTGTGAGTGTGTAAACAAGGAAACGGATGTGTTCGTGCAGGTATTGTGATCGCCAGCAGGCTTGCTGTTGATGTGTGTGACACATGCCATAATCACGTCCGCGCAGGAGGCTCAGGGTTCGGCGGTTTCGGGAACTGATGGCTGTTTGCACAAATTAGCGGTCCTGCGGCTGGAGAAAGAAATTCTGTCTGTGGTTGTGCACAGCATTCCAGCGGTGCGAGCCCGTCCATTTGCTCATCACTAGCAGGAGTTTTGGGTGGAAACGTTCAAAAAACATGCATGCGCGTGGATAGCGCACCCCACACACACACACACACACACACTCAGAAATGCAAACACAGAGTTGGTCAGGTAGACTTTGTAAGGACGTCTAACGGATAGACAGGCCGAATTCCTGGAGAACTAAATCTCACCGAAAGTCACATTGGAACAGTGTTTGAGTGCATTAGTGAGAAGAAGCTTCCTTCACATGCCTCGGCTTGCAGCGGTAAAAAACAGCATCACGTCCCGATCGAGCTGCCCAACTTTGAGAAAATATGTTCACTATGCAGATTGTGGTTCTTGTTATGCAGGAGTCTTTGACTCTACTTGTGTGTGTGGCACCGTACGAAGACTAATCATTAAGTTTGCTTTATGTTGGTGTGTGTGGGTTTGTGTGTGTGGTTGGACCTCACCC
The DNA here is from genome assembly GCF_014805685.1 of Silurus meridionalis. Classification (NCBI taxonomy): domain Eukaryota; kingdom Metazoa; phylum Chordata; class Actinopteri; order Siluriformes; family Siluridae; genus Silurus; species Silurus meridionalis. The sequence continues at coordinate 849,177 of NC_060912.1, read as the reverse complement.
CGGGGGACAGGCAGCGTACTGGCAGCGTACATCCATCATAAAGTTAGAGAATTTTAATATGCATGATGTGTGTGTGTGTGTGTGTGTGTGTGTGTGTGTGTGTGTGTGTGAGAGAGTGTGTACTCAGACTTCAATAAGTTTATGTGTGAGCATGTTTTTTGTTTGTGTGCATATGTGTGTGTGTGTGTGTGTGTGTGTGTGTGTGTGTGTGTGTTGAGCGTGCTGTAGAACCCCACCCTGGGGACAACACAGCGGCATCTCGTTTCACATGAAAAGCAAGAGACTTACAGGGAAGTTGTGTGTGTGTGTGTGTGTGTGTGTGTGTGTGTGTGTGTGTGTGTGTGTGTGTTCTCACCACCCATCCCCCCCCTCCACTGTTGCCTCTACCCCAACAAATAAATAAGAATTTTTGATTACAGTAACAAGTCCATAAATTATGCAGGTGTGCAGACGATGAAGAGCACTTGAAAGACGGCCCCTTTTAACCTTTTCTTCCCGACGATGGAGGAAGAGGCAGTTGACTGGGGTATATTCGGATTCTCCTTCTTTCTCTACCCCTTCCTCTTCCTCTCTCTTTCTTTCTCTCTCTCTCTCTTACACACTCTCTATCTCTTTCTTTTCCTGTGAGAGAAAAGCCTCACGATGAGAAATGCACGACATTTAAAAGGGTATGTTGCAAAATCCTGGGATTGCTCGTGTATTATCTCAGCTTTTTAGCATTAGCATTATCTTTTATTTATTTATTTTTTACAAAAAAATGAAACCGGATTTTAAACACGCTGTGATTATGAGCAGATGCAAAAAAACAAACACAAAAACATATGATGGACATTCCAACTGGTAAAAGATCATCTCAGGACATCAGAGGACCTGCTTGCTAACGCATGTCTGTGGTGCACGGTGCTTAAGTGTGTTACATTCATAAGCATACACACACACACTCGCACACGCACACACGCACACACGCATGCTCACACTAGACACTTGAGGCAATTTGGCGCCTCCTCAAATCCCATTCCCCAGTACAAAGAGGCATTGTAGTTAGTATCGTTAATGAGCTCAATATGCCCTCCTCAGGAATGTGTGAAAATAGGGGCCCATGCAGTATGTGTGTGTATGTGTGTCCTCATTCCCACACTCTTAAAGGAACTGCACACACACCCCCCACCTCAACCACCCAGACACAAATCATGACTAGCATACAGATGCATACAGGAAGAGATGGGGGGCCGAGAGTGGCACAGAATGGCATAGCAGCAGGCATTCTGGCATCGGCCCAGAGTGTTTAACGGTCCCTACTCATGAAGACACACAAAGACAGATGGTCTTGAAGGGTAGGGGCACCTCAGCGGAGTTTCTATGCTGATCTGCTCGAGTTCCTACCAAAGAAGACGAAGACAAAAAGAGATAATGCATGGCTTTCCACGTGACACTCACACACAGACCGATCAGGTATAACATTATGACCACCTGCCTATTATTGTGCTGGTCCTGATTTTTCTGCTAAAACAGTCCTGACCTGTCGAGCATCAACAGCATGAACTTCTTCAGGAGTTTGAGCTACAGGAGCTCGTCTGTTGGATCGGACCACCAGCCTTCGCTCCTCAATCAATGAGCTTCAGCAGGTTCACCACTGTTCCTTCCTTGGAGCACTTTTAATAGATACTGACCACCGCAGACCAGGAACAGCCCACAAGAGCTGCAGTTTTGGAGACGCTCTGACCCAGACATCTAGACGTCACAATTTGTCAAACACGTTCAAATCCTTACGCTCGCACATTTTTATTTTCTTTAATTATTTTTTGTCCTTCTGTTAAAAACGCTCTACAAATAAATAAAATTGAGTTGAATTTGGTAAAGAATGTTCTTCTCTCTTTGAGCTACATTTATTGTTGTGAAACATCTATAAAATAACTATAAAAGTTCTCTCTCTTTTTTTCTCTCTCACAGTTCGCAGGGCAAAAGATTTTACCAAGAAGGCTTGGTGATTCCCAGACCTTCTGATCAGTAACCAGGCTTTTAACCTCTTGTGCTCCAGGGACACTGTATCATGGCTTAACAAGCATCTAGTGGAACATCTTCCCAGAAGATTGAAGCTTATTCTAACAGGAAATAAGGACTAAATGTGGAATAAGATGTTCATAACTGATCACACAGCAATCTTCTGGTCAGGGGAACTTTGTGTGAGAATTCATCATTGTTGAGGCTGAATGCAGAACAGGTTGGAATTGATAGATGGAATTATATACTGTATAGTATTGATTTCCTAAGCTGTAATAGCACAAAGTCAGGATGGTAACAAAACGCCACTGTCGAATATACAGCCACTGTCGAAACTGCTGGAGACAAAAGTCCCCCAGGAACAATGAGGAACCAGTCTGAACTTTCTCTTCTGCTTTTCCTCTCCCTCCCCTCAGGCCTGTTCACCTCAATCCACCCCAAACACCTGCCACTGAGAGAGAGAGAGAGAGAGAGAGAGAGAGAGAGAGAGAGAGAATGATAGTGGGTGTTTCTTCACCTCCACGTATCTACAGGATGCAAAGATTGCTAGGCTCCATCTCCTGCATTACAGCACATACACACTTATCCTCATTCTGAGTCATTATTTGATTACTTCTCCATATAATCTTTTATCAGAAAAACAAGAGGAGCTAGCAATCATCTGCAGTGCCTCGTCTCCTCCACCCATGTGAACGAACCATTTACCACAAGTTCGAGTTCCTTTTACAGTTTCCCTCCATTCTCACGCATGTGGCTTCTTCATCCTCCTCCTTCTCCTCCCAGATCCTTAAATAAGCTCTGGGTTATGAAGGAATTTCACTGTTAAAAGAGAATATCTAAAAGCCAAAAGCCGTTCAGTTTCCGTTTTGCTTTTGGGTTTGATTTTTTACGAGACATCTCTGCTTCTCGCTTTTATGTTTCTCTGCTGCAACTTTCCCTCCTCTTTTTTTCTCTCTTCTCACTCTCAGTTCTTTCTGGGTTTCTGCGGACTTGTCCAACCGTTAAAGCATTTCATCTGTTCAGCTGATTGATGTTGGTTAATTAAGCAAAAAAAAAAAAACGAGGCAGCAACGACTGTGGTGAAAGATGGGGCCCTGACGGGGCATCTGCAATCATCACACACTGCCTCAATTACACTGCCTTAATCATACACTGCCTCAATCATATACTGCCTTAATCATCACACTGCCTCAATCATCACAAACTGCCTCATCACACACTGCCTCAATCATACACTGCCTCATCATTACACACTGCCTCATCATACACTGTCTCATCATACAATGCCTCAATCATACACTGCCTCATCATACACTGACATATTCATCACACACTGCCTCAATAATCACACACTGCCTCATAATACACTGCCTCAATAATCACACACTGCCTCATAATACACTGCCTCAATCATACATTGCCTTATTTACACACTGCCTCATCATACACTGCCTCAATCATACACTGCCTTAATTATCACACACTGCCTCAATCATCACACAGTGCCTCATCACACTGCCTCAATCATACACTGCCTCATCATCACACACTGCCTCAATCATCACACACTGCCTCAATCACACACTGCCTCAATTACACTGCCTTAATCATACACTGCCTCAATCATATACTGCCTTAATCATCACACTGCCTCAATCATCACAAACTGCCTCATCACACACTGCCTCAATCATACACTGCCTGATCATTACACACTGCCTCATCATACACTGTCTCATCATACAATGCCTCAATCATACACTGCCTCATCATACACTGACATATTCATCACACACTGCCTCAATAATCACACACTGCCTCATAATACACTGCCTCAATAATCACACACTGCCTCATAATACACTGCCTCAATCATACATTGCCTTATTTACACACTGCCTCATCATACACTGCCTCAATCATACACTGCCTTAATTATCACACACTGCCTCAATCATCACACAGTGCCTCATCACACTGCCTCAATCATACACTGCCTCATCATCACACACTGCCTCAATCATCACACACTGCCTCAATCACACACTGCCTCAATTACACTGCCTTAATCATACACTGCCTCAATCATATACTGCCTTAATCATCACACTGCCTCAATCATCACAAACTGCCTCATCACACACTGCCTCAATCATACACTGCCTGATCATTACACACTGCCTCATCATACACTGTCTCATCATACAATGCCTCAATCATACACTGCCTCATCATACACTGACATATTCATCACACACTGCCTCAATAATCACACACTGCCTCATAATACACTGCCTCAATAATCACACACTGCCTCATAATACACTGCCTCAATCATACATTGCCTTATTTACACACTGCCTCATCATACACTGCCTCAATCATACACTGCCTTAATTATCACACACTGCCTCAATCATCACACAGTGCCTCATCACACACTGCCTCAATCATACACTGCCTCATCATCACACACTGGCTCAATCATCACACACTGCCTCAATCATACACTGCCTCATCGTACACTGCCGTAATCATCACACACTGGCTAAATCATCACACACTGCCTCATAATATACTGCCTCAATCTTACACTGCCTCAATCATAACACACTGCCTCATTTACCCACTGCCTCATCATACACTGCCTCAATCATCACACTGCCTCATTTACACACTGCCTCATCATACACTGCCTCAATCATCACACTGCCTCATAATACGCTGCCTCATCACACACTGCCTCAATCATACACTGCCTCATCATTACACACTGCCTCAATTACATACTGCCTCATCATGCACTGCCTCATCATACACTGCCTCAATCATACAATGCCTCATCGTACACTGCCTTAATCATCACACACTGGCTAAATCATCACACACTGCCTCAATAATCACACACTGCCTCAATTAACACACACTGCCTCAGTTATTGTGTAATAGTGAAATGATTCACATCTTTATCAACAATAGGAATATTTTGCATTATTCTCTCTGAGAAAGCACTACAGCGCCTCCAGTGGTTATCAGAAAAACAGACAGAACTTTGTGAATGGTGTAAAGCGAGGCTGGGGCTGAGTTCTCTTTATCTGGAGTCTGTAGAATCTTGGACGTATGGCTTAAAGACACCACGATACACTGATGTGATGGATTGTGATGGAACCAGGTGGATTATTACAGATGTTCAGCATGGGAGTGATGCAGCAGGTGTCTGTAAACATCTGATGAATTTACCTATCATCATGGTGTGATTATTTGAGTGAATGTTGAGAGTGTGGAGGCTCTACACACACACACACACACACACACACACACACACACACACACATACACACAGTGTGTTTTGTTTCAGGTCACTCTGTGTAGCTGGAGGGTCTGGCTGATGTACAGCTGGCTGCTCACACTCCTGTTTCCTATTTCCTGCTCCAAACCACCTGAAGGGAACTGTGTGCATGTGTGTGTATGTGTGCATGTGTGTGTGTATGTGTGTATGTGTGTGTGTGTGTGTGTGTGTGTGTGTGTGTGTGTGTGTGTGTGTGTGTGTGTGTATGTGTCCTATCCACTTGCTATTCTTGTAGTTTGTAGACCCAGCAAGGTCTGAAGGTCAATGAAGCCCAATAACACCATTCTTGGTTCAGGTGTGTATGACAGGGAAAGACTCATCTCACCATTCAGACAGATTTCAGTGATTTGCTTCAAGAGAGCTGGATGTAATTGTAGCTCAAGAGTCTTATGAAGTTATGAGTAGGCCTGAGAGCTCCCAGCTCAATACCAGCTTCTTCTTCAACAATGCAGAATAAAAGAAACAGTGGTATAATTTCTTTAAAATATTTAGTAAGTAGAGAGGAAATCCAGGGGCTTCTTCAATTATATCTTGTAAGGAGCCTTAAGGATTACTGAATGGGCTTTTGTGAGAACATGATGAGAGTTTAGATTGCTAAAAGTAGATTTCTAGAAAAAGATGTAGCATGAACAAAGGAAATTCTTCACCTTTTTTAGTATATGGACAGAAATTATTTGTTGGTTCTTCCCACTATGTTGGAGGCACACAATCGTCAAATTTTTCTTCACATGAACTAGGAGACCCGACCCTGTTCCAGCATGTCAAGCCAGTTCTATTAAAATATGCTTTTCAAAGGATGGGACACATTAGAAGATCTCCTGTAATCCAAACTGAACACCTTTGGGATGAATGTGAACACTGACTGCATCCCAGACCTCCTCACCTTCTCGTCTACATCTGACTTCACTACCTGGCTGAATGAATCTCCACAATATCTAGTGGAACATCTTCCCAGAAGAGTGAATAATATTATAAGAGCAAATAGGGAATAAATGTGGAATAGCAATCTTATAGTCATCAGGTGTGAATAAAAAGGTTGTAGCTTGGTGTTTAAGGCATTGGACTTTGGAGCCAAAGATCATGAGTTTAAATCCCAGCCACACAAAACTGCCACTCTTGGGCCCCTGAGGAAGGCCCTTAATGCCATAGCTGCTTATTTGTTTGATTGAGATTAAAATATAAGTCGCTCTGAATAAGGGCATCTCCCAAATGCTGTAAATGTATATAAAATGTTATAATATCATCTGTAATAAACATTACTTGTGTCAGATGGAATGAGTTTTATGTGATTTCTCATCACATATATTTATATGAATATCGTTGAAAAGCCTGCAGAAGCTACACAAGGAGTCACTATACTGTACATACAGAATCCGAACAGCACGCATTCTATAATCGAATACATTTTTATTTATACTGATTTTTAAAAGTCCAGAAGATTTATAAGAATTCGAAAAGAAACAACAGAACATTAAAACATCCGTAACATAAAATCTGGTTGTTTGTCTGCAAATCTTTATCTCAAAATATCCCGAACAACTAATAAAACAAAAAAAAAAAACGTTTGAGGGTATTAAGATCATGAAAGGTTTTTGTGATAAGTTTCGTCTTTTTGTAATGTTTTCTCTCAGATCGAACTACAAACAGACTTCAAAGATTCATATCCATTTTTTTCCAGTTGAGATTTCATTGTTAAACATTAAACATTAGGGGGAGAAAAAAAAACATTTGACCACAAGATCCATGTTTGAGTTTCTGTGTGACCACACGAACATGTCCGACAAAACTGCTAGCTGAATTTCAGAACTGTTTATACTGAAAAGCTCATTGCACGTAGCTAGCTCACGTCAGTGATATTTAATGATAATGTCATTTGATGTTAGCCACGGTATTAACTTTTCACCAAGCTGGAGACTCTCTAATGTGGCAGAATGTGTTTATATTGTGAAACCAGTGACCATAGTGGATCTGTACTGAGCCTGTGTGTGTGTGTGTGTGTGTGTGTGTGTGTGTGTGTGTGTGTGTGTGTGTGTGTGTGTGTTTGTTTGTGTGTGTTTTCTGTAAATCCACAGTAAAAAAAAAGTTATTTTCCTCGCTGTTTTTTTCATGCAGAAGTTTCTCCATCAGAGCGCAAACAGAACATGGATGCTGACCAGGCAGGGATTTCAGCATTATGCTCATACAATATGTATCCTGGATATACTGGTTGCCAGATGTAACCTTATAAAGCAAATTTAAATTTTATATATAAATATATAGGAGTAACAGGTGACCATGAAGACCAGAAAGAAAGAAAAAAAAACTTTTATACATATCAACTTTACATTACAGTGAACCATGATACAGCACCCCTGGAGATAAGGGGGTTAAGGGCCTTGCTCAGGGGCCCAAAGAGTAGCGAGTTTGCCGATACCAGTGCTTGAACCCACAACCTTCCGATCAGTAACCCAGAGCCTTAATCACTGAAGTGTAGAATCGAAAGCAACCATGGAAAAACCAACCATGAGAGGCTTATTTACTGATTGTGTATAGCATGTATCAGGTGCTTTGAAGTAATGCCACGTGACGTGACGGTGCAATGACACGAAAAGTCCATGTTCATAATCCTGACACGTCATCGACAAGGACATGAGAATGCACCGAAACGCCCATAATACAGATTTCTCCATTTAATACTTCGGCTCCTATTGTCTACATTTCGGAGTCACGCTGCAAGTGTGTGCTCCGTTTCTACATCTGTGTTGTTCGCTCTCAGCTCTTTTCCCTTCCCTCCGAACCACATCAGAGCTCAGAGCGCTATATCAATTAACGGCAGGGGGAAAGAGAGTTATGCCAAGTGCCAGGGGTCTTAATGAAAACATGTGTAAGTCATTACTACGAACAGAGAAAGAGAAAAAGAGAGAAAAAGAGAGAGAGAGAGATAGACTGAAAGAGCCTAAAAGCACAGCCAGTTCACCCAGACGTTGCATATTGGGACCATATTCGGAGAATCTGGAAAACAATATTTCTCAGTCTCTTAATACTATTTGACTGTCTCCAGTATGAGTCAAGGCCTCCACCCAAGTGTTCTCCGAGCCAAGACTCTGTCGCAGTCAGTCCCGTGTCTCCACTGAACGAGGGGACGCGACCTTTCTCTCCTAGTCGACTCCTATTGTTCCTGAAAGACGCATGCCTGGGTTTGAGCTACAGTACAATCACTGCATGAGACTCTTGTTTTTTTTTCGGCGGTGAGGATCCTGCTTTCGTGGTTATTACAAGAAATCTCGTCCTGTCTACGATATTAATTTTTCATGTTTCAGACGTATCACATTTCAGGCTAGACATACACCGCCAATCAATTAAAGGGTATGAATAAATACTGATTCTCACCATGACTGGGGTTGTTTCCTTGCCAGGAATACACACACACACACACACACACACACACACACACACACACACACACACACACACTGTGAGTTGTATCTGATGCTAATCTGAAAGAGTACTGTGCACTTTCATAACACATTATCACCAGGAGATCGCATGTTCATATCCACAGGATCAGGAGGGACTGGGATTATTGCATGAACAGAACCAAACCTTCATGTCACTCAGAGAACCTTATCAATATAAGGATCCCTTCACATCATCACAAGGTTTGATGGTTCACGGTGGATTGTTTTGGATCTTAGTGACTGTGAATGTTTTTCTCTGTAACATGTCATTGGCATGCCGATCACGTGCTGTAACACCAGTGCTAGTTAAAGGTGGTCATGTGATGTGAAACATGTCTGTGCAGAAGCTTCTTCCTGAGAAGTCATAGAGAGAAACCTTGATAGGAACCAGGCTCAAACAGGAGTTCATCATCATCTGAGTGTGATTATACTTTGTTTACCAGCCTTTAACTCTATTCTAACGTTTTGTTGTATTTATTATTATTTAATGATCTGAATAGCTATTTTTAGCGTTCAGTTGGACAACGATCCACCATCGCATGTCCGTTTCACATTCATATTATTTGTTGGACATTCCAAATGAACATCCTAGCAAACTCTAAATTATGAGTTGAGTCACAACACATGAACGTGTGTTCTGAATAAAATCATCACGTGTGTTTGGGGATGCATGTTACATGCATGAAGATTTTTTAGATCTGATGAAATATTTCCTTCCAGTTGGGTTGCAGCGGTTCTGTGCTCTGAAATACATGCATTATTCCTTTCGTAATGCTCATTTATCGGTGGAACATTACAGCGAATACACGATAAATATAATTCATCTCTCGAGCCGTCTCGAGCCTCAGCGTGACACTGCGTCTCAGCCGCCATCATTTACTTTCATTTCAATTATTCCCACTTTCTCACTCATGTCCTGTCTTTTAATTCTTCACATAATCACACACTCAGGTGCACACACACACACACACACACACACACACACACACACACACACACCATTCCCCAAAGGCTTTTAGAATGCCAGAATGAGGACCCCTGAGTATCTGGCCCCAGACAGACTCCACATGGTTTCACGAGCCAGACTGAGATCATGCAGGTGAACTGCCTGGAACATGGACTTCGAACCCTATTCAACACACACACTTCACTTTATATACACACATTACACGTGAAACAAAAAGCAAAGGCTGGACTATGGGAGTCAAACTATAGTTTGAATGTCATGAACACAAAACCTATGCTAATTAAAATTCACTGCTTGTCATTTACAGCTGCGCAGACGAGAGACAGCCTGGGAAAACGCAGCCGGATGCAGATGTTCTATCCAACAACAAACACATGGAGTTTTCCATCATGGGACTGACACCTTGAAGATAATGTTTTAATATGTATATAATATTATATATAAATATATCATTGTATTCTTAATAATAATAAACTCTTTTCCTGCCGTGATGTTCCATACGGATTCACATTTATAAGGTTTGAAATTATGTGTGATTTCCTTCTGCACTGAAGGTTTTGATTTGGTTAAGTTGTTCAAATTAAATTCAATTATTATTATTATTATTATTATGATTATTATGATTATTATTATTATTATTATTATTATTATTATTATTATTATTATCATTATTATTATGATTATTATTATTAATAATAATAATAATAATAATAATAATAAGACAATTTATTATTCCTGCATAATTGTTATATATTATTATTATTATTACATTTCATACAATTTTATTTTATTTTAAATAATTCTTTCATTTAATTATTATTATTATTCTTATTCTTATTATTATTATTATTATTATTATTATTAATATTACTACATCATTAAAAAATATTTTTGCATTATTTTATTATTATTATTTATTATTTTATGATGATGATGATTATTATTATTATTATTATTATTATTATTATTATTATTATTATTATTATTTAAGATTTTCACCCTTTAATAAAATTGCAGGTTTTTGTAAATATATAAATTGCTTTTATAATAAATCATGTCAGAATATTTTTTTATCTTTACTCTGGTGAAATAGTAACACAATCAAAAAAAATAATTAATAAAAAATGACACACTCTGTATCATTAATCTGTGTGTAATCCAGCTTTCGGTCCTTTGGGGTTTTACCCGATTTGATTCGGTGATATTCCACTTGTTCTCTGCAGAGATTCTGTAAATTTATCGAAGTGAGAGATGATCTCTACATCTCCTCCATCAGTTTCTTCCACAGGTTTTCCATAGGATTAAATCTGGTTTGTGGATAAAGTTTATATCTGATGTGGACTGTATAAAATGTGAAACACTTTGACAGTATTACACACTTTAAGACTGAGATGAAGTGTTAAAAGTAATGTTTATTGGAAAGTTTGTAATAGATTAAGAAGGACTTGTGTGTGTGTGAGGGTGTGTGTATTTGATAAAAAACAAACAGGGGTTTGGATTTTACCTTCCTGTGTTTTTTTTTGTTTGTTTTCTTATTGTTCGAATGTCCGATTGTAGACTGTGTTTGTGTTTGTGTTTGTGTGTGTGTGCGTGTGTGTGTGTGAGAGAGAAAATATATTCAGGGTCAAACGAGGGAAAACTCTGTGTATAACAGAGCACCTATTGTTTGTCAATTCTCCTTTCTCTACTCTACAACACTGTTATATTTCCCGTCTTTGGGAGTCTGTTTAATTGAACAAACGGTGGATTCCTGGGTCATGTGTGTGTGTGTGTGTGTGTGTGTGTGTGTGTGTGTGTGTGTGTGTGTGCGTGTGTGTGGAGTTGTCACAGAAAGCCGTAGTAGACTCCTTGGAGCCAGCCGCCAAGAGCCGATTATGGTGTCGGAGGAGAAGGCGGTGAGACGTCTTCCGACTCATAAATCATGTCCTGGAGCAGTGTGCCTCTTTCTGTCTGCCCATCTCTTCTCCACTCATCCCCCTTCCATTTCCCCTTCGCTCCTCTCCCACTTCACCTCCTTCACCAGATCTTCAGTCCGTCTCTTATCTGCCATATGAACGTCTTGTCCCATTTCTGTCGTCAGAAATGTGACGTCTCATATTACTTGTATAAAAGTAGTTTTATAAGAATGTGGACTCCTTCTTGTGATTATCTCCGACGCCATGATTGTCTCTCTTGTCTCTGCTCTCGACCCATCTCCTCTGTCTCCTCCTTCTCCCCTGTATCTGTTGTCTCCCCAGTCTCCTCTGTATCTGTTGTCTCCTCTGTCTCTGCTGTCTCCTCTCTCTCTGCTGTCTCCCCTGTCTCTGCCGTCTCTGCCAACCCGAGTGCCAAGCTTATTATTATGCTCGATATTGCTCCAGGTCTCTCGGCCCAAGGTCGAGGGAGAGCAGAGGTCGCAGGATCGCGGCGCAGAGCGACAAGACCGCCTGGAATTAGCATTCGCCCTCTCCCCATGCTGTGCTAAATATTTCAGCACTTCCAGCTGCTTCGTGTTAAAACCCATCACCCAGGAGATGGAACGAGAGAGAGAGAGAGAGAGAGAGGGAATGACAGGAAGATGGGGAGAGAAAGATTTAGAGAGAGAGAGAGAGAGAGAAAGAAAGAAAGACCTCTTTGCTGTATCCAATGCATGAAGCTATGCATCGTGTATATCTATTCTCTTATTCATGTGTTTATTTATTATTATCAGCGACGCTGTTCTTTTCCTCCGTCTGCAGCAGAGAGAGAGAGAGAGAGAGAGAGAGAGAATGACAGGAAGATGGGAGAGAAAGATTTAGAGAGAGAGAGAGAGAGAGAGAGAGAAAGAGAGAGAAAGACCTCTTTGCTGTATCCAATGCATGAAGCTATGCATCGTGTATATCTATTCTCTTATTCATGTATTTATTTATTATTATCAGCGACGCTGTTCTTTTCCCCTCCGTCTGCAGCAGAGAGAGAGAGAGAGAGAGAGAGAGAGAGAGAGAGAGAGAGAGAGAGAGAAAGCAGTCATTAATACATTAAAGCACCCTCCTAACCCTTCCTGTCTGCTTCTTGCACTTTTCCCTCGTTCCTCATTCCTATTTTCCTTTTAAACCCTTTGCTCTGCTGTGGTTCTTTTTGGCGCCTGTTCATCCTCTCTTTCAAATCTGATTAGAAATAGTTTGAAGTCTGCTTGAGTTGGAGAAGATCCTCTGACGCTGTTTAAAAGAAAGGTTACGCAGCGTTTGACAGGCTTCATTAGACTCCTGGAGCACGACCACGAGTCTGTTATCTCTTCCTTTTTTCTCTTCCTTCTATTACTCGTGCTTACCTTCGCATCCTTTACACACATCACCTCTTCACTGATCAGGTATCAGGAGAAGATTGAATAGATGTGTGGAGTGTGTGTGTGTGTGTGTGTGTGTGTGTGTGTGTGTGTGTGTGTGTGTGTGTGTGTGTGTGTGTGCAGATATACACACCAAACTTGTACCAAAACATAAAAGTACTGGAATAAAGGAGTGGTTTGGAACGGCCTGGTCCTGACCTTTCCCCAGATCTGAAGCTGCTCTATTATTTATTTATTTATCGCAACAAAAAAAAGATAAAAACCAAAACAAAATAAAAAAGCAGTAATATATTCATGAACGGAAAGTTTTCACGCGGTTCTTGCCAGTTTGGACTGCATAGGCTCATTTTTTACTTTATTAGGAACACCTCTTCATCTTCTCATTAATGCTCATTTCCAGTTGCGTTACAAAACAATGGCCCAGAAAACAACAAAAAATATCACCTGGACATGAGGAGGCAGAAGCTCAATGGTTAAGGCATTGGACTCAGAAGGTCACAAGATCAAATCCCAGCACCACCAAGCTTCTGAGCCCTTGAGCAAGATCCTTAACCCTCAACAGCTAAGATATAAGTTTCTCCAGATGAAAACATCTTCCAAATGTTATAAATGTAAATAAACTTTTCCCAATTTTGGAACCATATGGAACATCTTGTAGTCTTCTGCAGCAGTCTGACCCATAGTTAGCAGCTACTCTAATTCCTCTCCACTGCTTCTCGTTCTCTACACATCTCAAAGCATCCCCAGATTGGGCCAGCTCCATTTGTGAAGTTAGACCCCAACACCATCCAGAGGTATCTAAAAATTGTGCCAGCTCCAGTTGTGTCCCATTTCATGAAGATGTCCGACATTCAAAGAGAAGATTCTAACCTCGTGAAGGATACCAAGCCATCTAAATGTTCCAGCATCAGTTGGATCCAACTTCATGAAGATTTTGAACCTTGGACTTTAAAGATTAACAACCTCTTATTCAATACTCAAATAATAACCTTCTACATATTGTGTTTCTCCGTCATTAGACATTTAAAAGCTCGGGCATGGAGGAGTATCTGTAGAGAATCTAGAATGATCTCAGATGTCGAGCTAATTTATTGCCCCTGGTTCCACAACTCCAACTGACTGAATAAGACTGTATAAAGGACATTTCTCATAATCACACACTCCACTGCTCACGATATTTCCCACTCTCTAATGCTTTTATGATTTATAATCACACTCTTGATGTCTTGATTAGGATGAGTTTCCTTTTGAGTCTTGTTCTTCTCAAGGTTTCTTCCTCATACCATCTAAGGGAGCTTTTTCTTGCCAAAGTCTCTCCAGGCTGCTCATCGAGGATAAAAATTTATAAAATGTTTGTTTTATAATTCTTATATACCGTAAAGCTGCTTTAAGACAATGTCCTTTGCTAAAAGGTTTTAGAAATAAACTGGAATTGAATTGAATTGACTGCACTCTGGATTCCGAAACACTTTTCTGCACGCCGTCTTTTGTAAAAAAGTCATTGTTTGAGCTACTAAAAGTGTGATCTGGAACCAACCTGGCTGTTATTCTATTTATAGAGCTCTTTTGTTGACCTACCTTCCAGAATTTCACAACTCATACTGTTTATTACTGTATACCGCACGCCTGTGTAGCACGTCTTGGAGGCGTAGAGTGAATTTTTTTGGACCCATCTAGTGGAATCCTGAATGTTATTCATCTAAATTGATTTCACCGTCACTTCCTGATCAGATACTCTGTCCAGCTCGGAGCTTCAGCGATGTTAGCTCTAACTAGTCAGGAGATCGTGTAGGAGGCATATTAGAGTTTTTTTTTTTTTTTTATGTTGTCTCAAAAAGAATGTCTACGTTTAATGCCTGTAAGTTTGTTCCTTAATTTGTCATAATTATATCGCTAATAAACGAGTGGTGACAGTGGTGAAGGAAAAACTTCCTGAGACTTCATAAGGAAGAAACCTCAAGAGGAACCAGACTCAAAAGAGAACCTCATCCTCAACACCGAATGTCCATCATTACAGTTTTATTATTATTGAGATGCTGTTCAGTGATGTTCAAAACTGTTCATGCAAACTGTAAAGAAACATGTATGATTTGGCCTTTATTTCTCTAAAGGCTCTAATTGCATTATTGATTAAATATTTGTTCTGCAGTGATCAGATGAAAGCCACTCTGAATACATTTTCAGTTCTTCATCTCTAAATGAATATGGTACAGTATAGAGCTCCGATTTGTACACTATCTCTACGATGCCTTTGTACTGGAAATTATTGTGATTATTTGATTTATTGTTGAATATCAAGTTTTATTTGTAACACACTTTTAACAGCAGATATCGAGAGATAACGAAGCAGATTTTCTTTTCCTCGTTCGTCTCAAATTACCAAACTTCATGAAGAAAGAGTCGGAAGGAACTCGTCCTCTTGTGGATGACACCAGATAGTGGGATTATAAATATTGCTTAATCGCAGGGTCATTGTGAATAGTGGATTGTGATTGGCTGGAAGGAGTTCAGGTGTGAGTTCATCTTTGGCACTGAACACACAGATAATTCCCTAATGACCTTACTGAGCTCCATGGAGGAGTTGTTTTGCGTGTGGTGGAATTTCATCACTGAGAGCAAGTTAGAACAAAAATTCTGCGTGAAACTGGGCAAATCTGCAGAAGAAACGTTTGACGTGACGAGGCTGCGAGCGCTGTGTTGCTGTGCAAGGTGACTATTTTGTTGAGAAGGAAAAACAGCACTGAGAGCTTCATTAATAGAAATTATTAGTTTATTATAATTATTAGAAATAAATGTAATTTTAGGGCACTAATTCATCTGTATATCCAAGAAAAATGAAGTTAAAGAAATGAATAGATAAGGAAACCTGAGCATTCCTGGTGAAGACTGACGATCAGATCTCGTGCCTCACACACCTTCAGCATGCAGGAGAGAAGAAAAAGGCAGAAAGAAAGGAAAACCAGTCTAAACTTTAAGGGGTGGTGTGATGGGGGGTGTACGATAGAGTGGTAGAAAGAGGAAAGGTAGAGAAGAAAGATAAATGGAAAGCAGAGCCGAGGGAGAACGGAGAGCAGGAGACAGGAGTCATCATTTTTCATTTCAGGGCTTGGAATGGATTCTCAAGATCTGAAAATCAAAGCAGATGGGTTTTGGCAAACAGCAGGCTACTTTAAGAATTACAGAGACTGAGGGGAGAGAGAGAGAGAAAGAGAGAGAGAGAGAGTGAGCTGCTTTGTCCAGTTAGTAAAATGACAACATGTTCTGTGTTTTTTTTTATGCTATTATTTTGGTGTAAAAACACAATTTGGTGCACTGTACCAGCGTGTAATACATTTCATTCCAGACACCTCGGAATATTGTGTGTGAATGTGTTTCTGCCATCAGTAACGTTCTTTATCCAGTCCTTCTCCGCATGAATATGGGCATAGGCAAAGAGGCTCAAAGGTCAAGGACACAATGGGCAGCCGGCAGACAGACGGGGAGACGGGGAGACGGGGAGCGCTGTGTGTTTGTGTGTGTCCTCTCCCAATGGATCTACATCAGAGTAGCATTTCTCTCCCTTTCTCTTCTTCTCCATCTTTCTCTCTCTCTCTCTCCTTCTCTCTCTCTCTCTCTCTCCTCCCCCTCTCTCATTAAAACTCTGCGCCTTGGCTTCTAATTAAATCCCACTTGAAAGTCTTAAAAGTCAGACTCAGATTGATTCAATTTGCATTTTTGAACAGGCAACATTGCCTGAAAGGATTAATAAATTGGTTGGGAAAAAAAAAAAAACCTTTGCAGCAGTGAACTGTTGGTTCGTTTTTTTTAAAAGGCAACACCTTCCCTATAAACGTGTGACACTTATACACACTCTCGCTCATACACACACACACACACACACACACACACACACACACACACACACGCACACATGTACGTCTGACTGACGTCGCTATGAACGCACCTAATTAACGGAATACCTTCATCTAAATCTAACCCTTAACCTCGATCATGCTTCCAAATCGAATCGAAATCTAATCACACTTAGTCCAATCAAACCTTCAAATAAAAGCATCGTTTTCACACACAAGCCAAAAATCCGACCATTCTCTTCTCTCTCTTCATCTACACTACACACATGGAATATGAGCTCACTCGGGGTCAGATGATTTTCCCGTTTCATGGTGTGTATGATCACAGTGCAGGCTCCAGCGTTGCTCAGCTGTAACACCTCGACATGAGAACGAGCCTGAATATAAAACACATTTTCAGCACAACGAGACATCGGCGTCCTGCTGGGGTGAACCTGGGTGGTCGCGTAAGAAGGGTTACATTACGGTTTGAAGCATCCGAGGAATCAGATTTCATCTTATTGTTGTAGAAAGAAAAAATCGAGATCAAGAATGAATAGCAATTTATCATGTGAGGAGATTGAGAGAGTGAGTGATGTTTTCAGGCAAAATCAGTATTATTTGTTTTTTATATTTGATACTGGGAATTCAGTACCTTTTCCGCCTTGTGCAAAGAGCCATGTATACATTTCTGGGGTGGTGGTGGTGGTCGTCTTGAGAATGAAGAGATTGATTAAGCGATAAAGTCAGGAACTGAACCATTTGAACGGTAGCTTAATCTTGATCATCTGTGATTCTCCTCCTCTCTCTGTTGAGCTCCACATGCTCCTGAGATACCACTGATCCTGTCCCCATCTGCTCTATAGACCTCTCAGCTTAATCCTGAGGCCCTGATGGAGTTCTCATCACCTGGAAACCCCTGGCTACTTCATGAACAGCCTGGAGATACATGAGATCACTGTAGGAACCATGAAGATTTGAACTGTAATTAATACAAACAGTTCTGCCACAATGGTTTAGAACTACTTTGTACCAGAGTCTCCACCAGGGCTCAGAGATTGCAGAAAGTCCTAATTATGCTCAAGTCAAGTCCTGGCAGAGGAAACCAGGTTTTAGGCTGAAATCTCCTGCTAACTAGTGGACTGTGGGGTACAATGGATCTTCTCAAGATCCCCTGAACCACATTTTAATACACAAAAAATGCTGTAGAACGTTCTAATGACATTTGGAGAATGAATTTTTCCATAAATGTATACAAATAGGAAGAGAATAGTGGCTTTTTTGATATTTTATTATATTTGGTTTTTGTTTATTGCGTTTATAATGCACTATTTTCTATTATACTTTTAATTTATTAAAGGTTGCAAATAATTCTAGAAAGCAACAATCGATCTGCCTGAAGATGTTTTTTTCATTGCTAGCTGATTCTGCTCTGCACACAGAGTGAATATTCTGCTTTGATCAAGTTATTGGTGACGTGCCATGCTGAAACAGAGCCCAACACGTTCAACTTGGAAATGCTCTAAATACCAGCTGGGAAACGATCTGCGACGCACATGTCGGGGATCGATTGCAGAGGAGGTGAAGGAAGAAGCTGTAATGTTTAAAAGCTAATAAAAAAAGAATACGAGGATTTTTAGGCAGTGAAAGGAAACTTTTAGCGCTGATCTGAGAGTAAAAGCAGCGGCGGAGTGAAGGATGAGGACACATGCTCGGATGTGATCCCATATGAGCCACCACTGTTTACTATAAACACACCAGAATAGAAGTGTAGCAGATACTATACATTACACACGGTAGGGCCAAAAGTAATGGGACACCTGACTGTTCCCAGCCACATCTGGATCTTCTGTGTGGAGGCAAACGATTGAACAGGACGTCTCTGGATGTGGTTGCGTGATATCTTCTCTTCACTTGAGACTCAAACCTGTTCCAGCTCCATGAAGATCTGCATTACATTGGTTGGAAGATGTGGAACATCTTCTGCTATAAACCTTATTGAACACCTCTGGGATGAATGTGAATGCTGACTGCACTGCAGACCTCTTCACCTTCTCACCTACATCAGTATCTGACTTTACTACCTGGCTAAATGAATTTTCACAACATCTCCACAAATCGAGTGGACCATCGTCCAGAAGAGTGAAGGTTTTTATAAGAGTTAATGATTGAGAATAAACGAGTAAATAATTTATTAGGAATAACTGTAGTATGTAGTGTGTGTGTGTGTGTGTGTGTGTGTGTGTGTGTGTGTGTGTGTGTGTGTGTTTGGTTATACTGTATATTATGTTATTTGACTATTTGATTTAGATTTTTTACTTTTAAAACAACAAACAATCAGTAGTTTTCTTACATTTATTTTATTTATTTATTTTGACACGTGACCTTTATTAACCCCTGTTCTGGGTTTACTCTAATAGGTGAGAGTAAAACTCAGGGTAAAACCAGACTGCACACTGGTTTCAGTCTTCCTGTCTCCAGTCTTCATTACTGCTATATTTAATTAGCCTTTTCTTGCTTTGGATCGCTTAATATTCCATTTCCTCTCTCTTTACTTCAAAGAGTTACACCTTGAAGTTCATAGGAAGGTTACATCTGTGCCCATGAGGAGAATCTATTCTGCAATCTTTGGACAACAGTGCCCCCTGGTGGTGTTTTCCTTGCACCAGCGTGGTGTAGTTGACTACAGTTGCATCATTGAATTGTTTTATACAAACACACTCTCGTCTATTACACATTAGAGTTTTTATTATAAAAAAATAAGGGAAAATATTTAAATATTTAATCAGCCAATCACGTGGCAGCATTTACACACTACGTATCCTATTGTAAGATACGCATATTGTAAATTTCCGTCTTTATATATATAATAAAATAATACCTCATGCTAATATGTCATATATGTAAATGGGATTTTTAAACATCCCATTCCACATCTATTCCACATTCCATTTCATAATAACCTCCACTCTTCCCAAAAGATTTTTTAAAACATCTGTAACTGTCAGAGCAACGAGAGTAATTCGTTTATTGGCATTTTCAATAGAAATTAGATATTTTAGGCAACTAATTATGACGTCAGAAAATACAAGTAATCTTCTGTCTCATTTTCCACATCAGAAATGCTCGTTCTTTCTCTCCCATAACACATAATATCTCCAGAGATTTTCTGCTTGTTCTGAAAAATCCTTACAATTCAGAGAATTAGTTCATTCAGATGGATTTTAATTAATTTATCTTTACAGAATCTGCCTTATTAATAAACTTGTTCACTGATTATTAAATACACCCAGAAGGACATAAAGGATGGGACTTTAATAAATTATAGAGCGGTTCAATTAAACAACATTTTTATTATTATACTTATTCCCAAATATAATGAAAGCATCCATAAAATAAAAAGCAGATTTTATTGATAAAACTGCATTGATTTTGATGTTTATATTTATATATTGCTATAGTGACAGTGTGAGCTCGAGCTCCATGGACTATACACCCTAATAATCTGTTTAAGATCAAATCCATCACAGCATCTGATCACGTGCTTAAGCAGAAGAGATCAGATAAGGGTCTAATCAGACCTCAACCTGTCAAAGGGAAACTACAGGATTCCTATATTTACATGGTGGACGTGGTGTCCTCATCTACTTCCAGAATCAGAGTGGTCCATGATAATGATCTAGTGCCTTCATGATTTTCTGTAATGATCGACCTCCTTATTTACAGTGTATTCAATGTTCAGTGTAGACAATGATAACAATTACACCTGATGGTAAAGAAGTTAGTTTAGAACAAACTTTCATCCATCTATTGACCTCCATTTTGTATTAAATTTGATCGTGTTGACAGAATTCGTGTGTTTTGTAGAAATGGAGCACAGCTGTTAAAGAACCAGAATCTTCTCCTTCAAAAGACTGAGCATCTAAAAATGGTAATATATTTCCTGCTGAAAGAAACACAGATATGCTGCAATGACCTCTGATACCTGGAGATGTCAGTGTTGTCCAACCAATCAAGCATCTCCAGTAGACATGGCATCCTCATGTCCTCTAATAGAATCACAGTGGTCCATGATGTTGTCGAGCTCCTCCAATGTGAGTGACTTGAACCTTTGTGTTTTCCTCTAATAAGTAGTGAGGGATTTGAACCTACTTCGAGTGATAACGGGGCCCTCTATCCGTTTATTTCTAATGATTAAGAATACATAAGTGACTGAATTATATACTATTTATTAGATGTATAGATGCTGGTAGTCATGTAGAAAATTAAACCTGATGGTAAAGAAGTTCGTTTCGAACAGATTCTTGTCCATCGATTGACCTCCATTCTGTAGTGTTGAAGTTGTGGTTAAAAAGTATAAAATGTATAAAAAGCTATAATTCATATCATGTTCAATTATTCGATTTTTCAGTCATTTTTACATTTTCATTTGTTTTGTAGAAGGAACAGGGGAAAATGCAGAAAAGACAGAATCTCCTCTTTATAAAATTGAACACCTGAACACCAATTCTTTCCTGCAATGGCATATGGCGCCAGTAGATGTCAGTGTTGTCTAACTGATCCTGCCTCTTCCGTGGAAGATTATAGATTATATATAAATATATATTAAGAGAGGTTAGAAAAACAGTCCACTTTGACGTACATGAGGATACATACATTATTGGACAAACACTAAATGGATAAAAGTTTGTAGACACCTGCCCATAGGAACATCTTATTCCACATTTAGTCCCAAATTCACAACAACCTCCACTCTTCTGGAAGATGTTCTAGATGTTGAAGTCAGTTTTCTCAGTTAATAAAGTCAGGTACTGCTCTAGGTGAGAAAGTGAGGAGATCTCGGTGCAGTTTATATTCAATAGGGTTGGAGATCTTCCACTCAAACCCATGCAAAGCACATCTTCATGGAGCTGGCTTTGTGCACAGGGGCATCGTCATGATGGAACAGGTTCTGGGTCTTGTAGTTCGAGTGAAGGGACGATTTCTTGCTTACAGCATCCAAAGACATTCGATACAGTTGTGTGCCTCCAAATTTAAAGTCTGGAGTCCCAATATGATTAAATTTTATACTATTCACATTTCTGTCTCCATTATTTCAATCCTGTGGTTGTTTAAAGTGTGAAGAGTGAAAGAGAAATAGAAGAATCCACTCGAATATTTAAAGCATTTTGTTTACATTGAATGTTTAATTAAATAGATTTTATACACCTCTGTGTTTTACATTCATGTTCATTTGATACATTAACCAGTGCAGAAAACACAAAAGTCTTGTCCCCAGACTGATCAGGTGACTTCATATTGACTTATAAATAAAAGCTACACTTGAGTTTCAATTCTTCTAGCCATCATTAATTTGCCTATTAGGTTCGATATTTATGGATTTTAGAAACTACCATGAAACACACTTCAGGATTGAGCTGTAAAATCTCCCCTCACCTCCTGGACCTGGGTTTTGTAGCCTGTTGTGTACTTGGTTTGCTGATTTCTGAAGTGCATGCAGATGTCTGGCTCTAGCGTTTGAGTGAATGATATTGTCAGACGTGAGTTGACTTCTGCAGCTATGCCCAGATGAGAATCTAGCTGAGACTGGATCTTCTATTGTTCAGGAGAATATATCAGTCATATGTCCATTTTTGATGCAGCAATCAAATTAAATTAAATTTTTTTATTTAACAGATAACATGGAGGCGAGACGTTCGCTTTGTACATCCTGTCACTTATAATATTAAATCCCTTTATAATTATTAACAATAACAATAATCAAAATCTTGCTTATAGCATAAATATAATACATTCTAATCAGCGATAATGTTTACAGGATTTGATTGTATTGCTTATAGATAAACAGGACTTTATTTACTCTGCGCAGCAGCAAAACAGCAGCATATATAGTTATAAATAAAGATTGATATTAATTTTGTATTTATTTGCATGAGCTCATTAACAAGGATTCCTAAAACATATTTATTGTTTATTAAACCTCACATGATGTGCTATCAAAAAGTTTAGAATCTAGATTTGTAACATGCCAACAGAAGGCAGCACAAGGCTGCACGCACAGTCACAGGGAGCACCGACCTTCATTTCAGTGTGCCAAAAGACATCGTTCTGTGTACACCGTGAGCAGTGCGACTGGTGATGTTCTGACCACGTGCGCACCCTGTCACGTGGAAAAACACGTTCTTACATCCACACCCACCCTACTCGACAGTTACGGCTCAAAGTTCGCCGTTTTTTGAGATCATTGCGTAGATCCAGCGTGAATTGCAGTAGGAGCTTGACATGCTTAATTGCACCTCAGACACCTTTTAAAGGTATTTTGTTTTAAAACGGTTTGTTCCCCAGTTTTAGAAGATTAAATCCAGACCAGAAAATGTGCAGAATGTGGATCTCTAAGAGTTCAAAAGGTCTTAGGTGTAGCAACATGGACTTAAACATAACAGGTGATTCAGCATTGAGATAAATGAATTATTAACCACACGAGTCACTCTGGAGCGACAGCATGTGTTTAGCAGAGCAGCATGGAGGAGGAAGAGGTGGAGGAGATGGAGGAGGAGGAGGTGCATTTTTCGATGTACACAAAAAAAAATGCGACTGCCTCGGGCGAGATGGGGCTGAGCCGTTTTATTATATCCAGGCACACACACACTTTTCTTACTATCCATTAGAGGACCTTCTAAAAATTCAGGAAACCTTATGGTTCTTTTTCATTTGTATTTTTCCCAAAATAAATGAACAAATATATTTCTACATACGATCTTCTAAGAACACAAACACTCAGAACCTTGCGAGGCATACGTTATCAGTTGGAGATCCTCCGTATCTCGTCATAAAATCTATTCCTCCAGTAAATCCTGAGGACACCGTGTCCTCTGTACCCCGCCGTCCACTTTCATCAAATGATCACTCTCATCACACACTTTTACCCCATTCACGCCCCTCTAATCTGCAACGATAGCCAGATCACTGTGCACCAACATGCACTGGAAGAAGGTAATGAAAAGGTTTTTAGCTTTGCACTGGGAAGGATGGGGAAACAAACTGGTGACTACTTAAGGGCCATTAGACAAACTGTTGGAAAGAAAGACAGAGCTAAGACCAGCTAATCGTCCACGATTACTGCTGTGTGTAAACTGCAGAGACACGCTTCCCAGCACGCGCATTATCAGCCGCTCCGAGATGTAATGAGATGGTTTTAATTCATCTCGGTCCATGGCACTGATTCAATTAATCCATCCCAGTAGCAGAAAGTCCTCCATGTGTACATCATCCCACCAGCAGGATCACTAGCAGAAGTCGTTCTGTCATTTCCTTCAATCAATCAGACCTTCTTTCTAATACAGAGACATACAAGCGCACACTTCAGTTTGTGTGAATGATAGGGACGGGAAATACCATCTATTCGTTTCCAAATATATATAATGCTTTTTTTCATTTTATAGGAGTCTGGAACAGGAGCAAACAAGTGTGGAATGTAGAAGTGTGGAATTTAGCTGCATTTGTTTAATTCCTTTTTAAAAAGTGTTTCAACTTAATATGTAATTAATGATAAATCAATGTAAAATCGCATAAAAGGATAAATGAATACATGCAGTTCTACAAACTGGTTTAGATCCTTCGTAGATTTTCACAGATCCACCGATCGAAGCAGAGATGTTTTCTCTCGGATAGAATAACCTCCTGCTTTCCTTTCTCTGTTCAGCAAATGGGCAGTGATTGAGAACGAGAGAAAGCGCAAATGTAATTATTTCATGGCAGAGAATGGTGAAGGATCCAGAGATCCAGGGAGGGGCGGCCAGAGGCCCACCAGCGTGTCCAGATGACAGCGAGATAGCTCACTGTGCAGAGCGCTGGCTCAAATGTCAGATGTTCTGCATAATTAAATAAGAGGAAGAGAGGAAGAGTCAGCAAGCAGGAGCCGAGTGAGTCATAAAAACGCAGACGTATAAGCAAAATCTTACTGTATACCAAGTGCACGATGCACAGGCTGATTTTCCCCCCCAAGTATTAGGTATCCATGGGCTAACAAGCGTATAGCTTACATTCGAACATATCACATCACCAGGTGACGTAGTGAAATATCTATTGATGAATGTTATATTTAATATCTAAAATAGTCTCTCAGAGCTCAGATTCTGGGAGAAAATTTTGTGGATCCAGGAAAAAAAAACAAGGTTCTTTAACAGTAAATCAGCATCAGTCATAAATTTGACATAGGTACAACATTTAGACTGGTATCCTGCCAGGCTAATCCAGATCCAGTAGGATGTGCACCTCGAAAGATATTGTCTCCAAGTCCTGGGTCTACAAGAGGATCAAAAGCACCTCAACTGGTTCTGATAGATTTGTAGGCTCCCTGGCTCCAAACCGAGGAACCTTATTTCCATCACCTGTCCTTGGACCTATCTTCATTTGGGCACTTCCTACACCTCATGACCAGAGTTGAGCAGAAAGTAATAACCCTGAGAGCTTAATTTCAATACTAAGTGACCAATGATATCTACAGATAGGTCTACTATCTCAAATAAAATCAATCTCACACTTTTTTTTCATAGTACTTGGGATCAAATTATTTTCTGAATGAAAACCCTGGGTTTAGAGTTGAAAAGTAAAACATCATCTGCAAACAATATAGACGTTACCCCGATCCACTCCATACTTACCCTAGTGAGACACTAAGGCACCGCAGTGACCTTGGTCCTGCCTTCAAATGTCCATTAAAAATACAAACAGAAGTGAAGATAAGAGGCACCCTTGACAGAGTCTGACCGTCTTTGACGGTTTCGTTTAACGGAAAGAATGCAGTCAGAACTTTCACCGTGTTCACACAGAACAGACAGTAACAAACAAACATCACCAAGACTTCAGCGTCAACTGAACTGCGCTAGAATCTTAAATAAATTATCAGTAAGTTCCAGAAATGTTGGGACGCTGTGCAAAGCACACATAAAAACAGAATGCAATGATTAACAAATCTTATAAACCATATTCTATTCACAATAAAACAAAAAACATTAAACTGAAATTTCTTAACATTTTAAGTAAAAAATTAGGTCATTTGGAAATTGACAGCTGCAACACGTCTCAAAAAAGTTGGGACAGAGCCACGTTTTCCACTTTGTAGCATCTTGTCAGCATACATCTGGGAC